>NW_019236213.1:9587-91542 GCF_002742605.1 Olea europaea var. sylvestris
TGGAATGTGAAAAGGTTGATGCTCTGGTCTCTGGTGAGATTGATTGTGTGGATTTCAAAGCCAAACTACTGCTTCACAGGGAAGAACCTGCAATCATCAATGTGAACATAGGTATTCTCTCCCCATCCCCCATCCCTGCACCCAAGCTCACACCCCACAAAAGAAAAAGAAGGCCCACGCAGGCACGTGTTTAATCTCCTGCTCTCCACTTGATATTATTAGGGGTACTTTTAAAATTGACTTAGTCAAAAGTCCTTATTTTCACTTTGACTTTTAAAAACTTAAAAATTATCACATTAACCTCTTGAATGGTAAAAGACAGAAATGCCTTTAAATCTATTATGTAATTACAAAATATTGGATAATTTAAAAGACATTATTACCCTTTTAGTTAATAATTGAAAACCAAACACTTCCCCACTTAAAAAACTGCAGAACAAGCTTTGAACGCAGAAAAACTCTCATTTTTCATCTGCTTGAATCTCAAAATATCAAAAAATTTTAAACGCCGAAGCTAGAATTTTTTTGAGATCAATTACTTCAAATCGGTAAATATATTTTTACACATGCTTAATTTCGATTTCAGTAAGTTAGTGTACATTTGAGTTGTTAAATAACACAATAGTTAGTAGAATTTTTTTATTAACAGATCTATAATTTTTTTCATTAGAACCATAGAAAAATAAAAAGTCATACGCAAAATAAACAGTCCAGCAATTAACTGTGGGATGTTAACAAAGAATGTTAGACAGCAGACAGCTGACTGTCAAAAGATTGTCTAACAGCCGACAACTGTTAGTAAGCTATTTCTCACATTAACAGCCGACCAACTGTCGGCTTTAAACAATTGACTGTCGACTGTAAAACAGTTCACAGTCGACTGTTTTACAAATTTTTATTATTATTAATTTTTATTTTGACAATTGTCTTATAATTTTACTTACAAGTTGATTAAATATCTGAATTTTTGTTGTTGTAATTGATTTAAAAATTCTATATCGTCATGCAGATATGATAATCTCGGTTTGTTATTTCGTTGATTTCAATCTGAATGAAAATAATAGATGGGAATGAAGATGAACGAGTGATGTATGTGGTTGTATTGCAATTCCCATAACAGAGAGTACATCATATGCGGAAGTATACCAGGATTTGTAAAATAAGCTGAATGGATTCGTCCATTCCGATGCCACCTATATTTGTTACTAATGATACTAAATTGAATTATCTATTAGAATTGAATAAAATGCATAGGATTCCGACTGTTCTTGGCGTGACTTTAGTTAAGAAAGATGTTGTCGAAGGTAAACGTGAAGATTCAGATGGAGCAGATAATAATGACCGAGATTTTTTGGAGACAGTGGAGATAGTTCTTGCATATGATGTGGTTATTCCTGAGACAGTTGCTACCGATCCTGAAGTCACTGTTACGCACAGAATTTCGTCGATAGTTGAGGACAACAAAAATATAAATGATTTTACAAATGAAAATTTAATTGCTTTATCCCGACAGAGGCCTGAGCGCAGTGGCAGCTCAGGGGGTGGAACAAGTGGACCGTCCTCCAATTCTTCGCGTGTGGCTCCCGATGATGAGGATTTGTATGTCGAGCAACTATTTGAAATCAAGAATGATATGTAGGAAGCTATGCACCGGATGACATTAGAATATAATTTTGAGTTCAAGGTAAAAAAAATCAACCAAGTCATTGTTGACAGTTGTCTGCGTTTTTGACAATTGCAATTAGCGCTTGAGAACGACTAAGGTGGACACGAATAAGTGCTTTGTAGTTCGCAAATATGCACAGGAACATACTTGCGAAGTGGAAATTTGTTGAAATGATCACAGGCAAGCTAGAGTATGGTTTATTGGTCGATAGATAACGCACAAGTATCAGGACCCACAGACGATCTACAGACCTTCGGACATCATTAACGACGTCCGTCGAGAGTATGGAATGGTCATGAGCTACCAGAAAGCCTAGAAGGTCAAAGAATGTGCGCTGGAGGATTTAATGGGATCGACTAAGGAGAGCTATACTAAATTGGCCAGGTATTGCCTTAACATGGGGACAACTAATCTTGACACGGCATTTTTAATTGAGACGGGGGGTGATAATTATTTTAAATATTTCTTCATGGCTCTCGGACAATATATTCGGGGTTTTCGAAATGCAATGCGACCCGTAATTTTAGTTGATGGTACAACTTTGAAAGTTAAATATCAAGACAAATTAATTATTACTACATGTCAAGACGCCAACATCCAAATTTACCTTATTGTATTATTCATAGTCAACAGCAAGAATAATCTGTCCATGCGTTGGTTCTTTTCTAAACTGAGGGAAGTGATCGGAGAAGTTGAAGACCTTACCTTTGTACCCGATCGGGGACAATCTATAATAAACGGTATCACTGAAGTTTTTCCCGAGGCACATCATGGATATTGCATGTACCATATACAAGGTAACTTGAAGACTAAGTATCAGGGCAAAACTATCGTTTCATTGTTCAGGAGAGCAGCCGAAGCTTACAGTGCTGAAGAGCGTAATAAGTTCATGTTCGAGATAGGAAGTAAATCATTACCGGCATTGGAGTATCTGACGAACATGGAGATCGAACATTAGGCGCCGTCATACTTTCCAGGACGTCGATACAACATGATGACGTCGAATAACGTGGCGTCTCTCAATGCATTGTTTAAGAAGGATCGAGAGTTACCAATTCTCACAATGATTGAAAACATTTGTAACAAGTTGCGACAGTGGTTTCATGACCAACGTGCGCATCACAGAGTTGCACTAGCGTGTTGACCCCAGCTCAAGAGGATAAACTCTTTAAGGCGGCAGAGGTTGCGAGGAAGTTGAATGTGGAAGCACTAGATGACATGCACTTGTAAGAGATTTCAGTTGGAGAGTTTTTCATGTGAGCATGCAGTTGCGGTGGCCATGTATCGAGGCTTTGCAGCGAGAACGTTATGCTCTTTGTATTATACGACTGAGTCTTGGAGACCAATATATGTTGAGACTATATTTCCTCTGCCGAATGAAGCTGAGTGGGAAGTTCCCGAGCACATTCTCCTGTTTCATAATTTGTTGCCATCAGCAATTGAATTGTGTGGTCGTGGACATCCAAATATATCTAGAATACCATCTATCGGAGTGTTTCCTCGACCGCGTAGGTGTGGCAAGTGCAGAGCCATAGAGCATACACAGCAATTTTGTACCAGTCAGATTCTCCTAAATAATAATTAGACAGGTACGTTAAATGAATAATATTTCCGTTTACTTTACACTATTCAATATTTGTTCTTCATAAATGTTCAGTGTTCAATATTTATTCTTGATAAATGATATTTATAATGATTCATATGAAAAAAATAGTTCCATACTTGATATATATGTAAAATAATAAAAAATCAACTTACAAAAAAAATTAAATTTCCAATGTAAATGTTATATACATTGAACACAAATTTACAATTATTTCATAATCACAAAAAATAATTAAATTTACAATTCGAATGTTACATATATTTAATACAAATTTACGGGTCACCATTAAATTCGAACAAATCACAAGTTAGCTTCTTTCTCCAGTTCTGTATTCACGATTGGTTGATTCCATCAACGTACTTAGTGGCAAATATGCCGTAGTTACTGCTGCAATTGAACAAAAATGGATCAGTTCAGTACTTTGTAACTAAAAACTAAATCTGAAAGATGAAAACAACAAAGTTCAAACACTTACCTTATGGAATGTCGCATTGTCATCATGTTCCGAACAATCTGCAATCTGTCCTGTACAGTCATCCCCTCTTGTCTGACCATCATAGGAATAATTATAACTATGGACTCCAAGTTTTGCTCCAGCTATGGCCTTGTGTTAAACATGAATGATCTGGATCGTACACATATATAATCGTGTCAGCAAAAATGATCTCCAGCGTAACATAGTGATTATTGATGCAAGCTGGAATGTACATATGTTTACAACCCTTCCATGATTTTCCCCCGACACTCGGTGACATTCCTATGACCCACTCAAGCATATATTCTGTCACCGTGCACACGTTACCCATAAGTTGGAGCGACTGATACTCTATGGTAACAACAAGCAGGAACTCGGTGTTTAATATGACTCGACTATGGACGTCAAATGATTTTGGATGTCTTTGAGGTTGATCTCGCAGCAAGTCCATGGCCAGGTCGATGTACTGTATCAGGAAACACAAAAAAAGTATGAGTTATTCATTTAATAAACACAAAGATATACATAGAAAACACGAAATAAATAGTTCACTTACATTGTCGGCGAGCCAAGCTCCCGAAGTGGTGATATCGTGGAACCACTTGTAAGCGTCCGAGACCGTCCGGTTGCCTATCGTGCAGCTAACTCTGAAAAAATAAGGAAATGTTAAAATAAGCATAGAGGAGTTAGCGGAGAGTGCTTTATTAAAATCATACAATACTTACCCGGGAATAATTCTCCTTCACTCCATCTCGAACGCTTTAAACAGGTTTTTGTCCACCTCCCTGAATAAGTTCGGGTGCGTACCATCGATGAACGTCCTCCTCTTTGCCTCAGCCGTGAAGGGGGAAATAACATATTGTGACGGTACTCAACCTCTTGCCGACCACTTGCTCCGTTACATCAACAGCATGTCTCTTACCCTCAATCACGACGGGCGTCCTCTCGACCTCCAGGGCCACCTCATCCACCCCTCCCATCGGGGCCACCTCCTCCATCGCCACCTTCTCCTTCCTTTCCATCGGGGCTTCCCTCCTCTGTCGCCACCTCATACGCCCCTCTCATTGGGGCCACCCTCTCCGTCGTCCCCTCTCCATAGACAATCAAAATGATTCTAATGTCTCATCACTCCAAAAATGTGGGTGACCTCCTCTCCATCACCATCTCTGTCACCCTCTCGATCATCATCTCCACCATCCCCTCTGTCCCCCCATCGCCTACCGGCTAAATCTCCTCTAAGTGCCGCTATCGTGTCCTGAAGGTCGACAACGCAAGACCGTAGCATTCCAACATCATGGACCCTCCCTGTCAACTCTTGTCCCAAATCATCGACCCTCTCCGTCAACTCTCATCGTAGAGCGCCGACCTCCTCCGCTATAAATCCAGTCAGACGGGCATACAAATCATCACTGTGTGTCGGAGATACACGGAGAAGGAGATACCCTCGACGGTGGCAATGCCCTCGACGAAGGTGATGCTAATGGCAGTGACGATGCTCTCGACGGAGGTGATGCCAATGGTGGTGACGATACCCTCGGCGGAGGTTATTGTAGATCAGTTCGACCGCCTTCCTACATAAATAACATTAAAAATTATTCAATAAAATTATACGTCGATGATATTCAATAAATTATATTTAATTCACATACCTAATCTCGGTCCAGTTCGGATTAGACATCTCCTCGTCTTAGGTGTGCGGAACACCTAAATCCCAAACAAGAACCCGAGCCTCCTCTTCCATCGACGGCATCAACTCAGGTATGACTTCAAGTTGATATATTGACATTTCAACTAGTTAACGATTATGTAAACATATTTTAAATTACGTATAATATAAATCACAAATGCATAATACTTACCTGAGGATCGTCAAGAAGGGCCGATAACTGTTTCCCAGTGAGCATCCGTCCTTTCGCGACGATCTCTAATGATGCATCCAAGGGCATCGTGTCTCTCCTCGATTCGCGAAGTGGACCCCCAGTACAGGGACTGTCTCATACACCCGAATCTACAATACATACACTTATTATGCATAGATGTAATATATTAAAACTTTAACTTTAATTATATTAAACATTTACCTGCACTGCTAAGGACAATCTATATGTATTGTATTTACGCATTGACCCACTGGGCCTCGAGTGTGATTTGGTGAAGACATGTACGGTGTATTTGTAGCATCTCCGATCTAATTGTTGAATGCATCGAAGTTGTCAACAACTTTTAAATGAAAAATGTCGATGGCAGTCTTCTTGTGATGACACCTCATCACACTCTCGAGGATGTGGATCAGCCCAAGCTTCAATCCATCTAGCATTTGGTCGCACCCCTGATCGTGACCATCAACTCAGGTAGATGCACCGACCGTAACAGTCGGCCCTTTTAACAGTCAATAAGCTGACTAAACAGTCAACCCAAATAATGGGCCGACTGTTAATTAGTCCAAATTTAAAAAATTGTTATTGGGCCGACTGTTCCTACTGTTAACAGACAGTCGGGCACCCGGCTGTTAATAGCTAAGTGTCGACTGTTAACATCCCCAAAATGTGGCATTTGCCAGAAAATCTTCATTTCCGGCTAGAAAAGCTTGCAAATTTCAAAATCCACCTATTATTCTCCAATTTAGACCCATATTCATACTTCTACACCTACATAACCAATATTACATTCCAAAAACCTCCACAAATTCAACATTTACACACAATATGAAAATCTAAACATTAATCTTGTAACGCCCCGACCCCTAGTGGACCGGAACGCTACTTACTTTACTTAGTTTAACCGGTGGTTTAGTTACAAGTGTATACATTTTAGCGGAAGCTTACATCTTTGGATAATAATTTAAATAACAATACTTCAAATATTTTAAACAAAAACTCTGAATCATTTTTCAAAACAACAAAATGTAATTTATTTGAAGAAAACATAACTTGTTCTCACATTCTGCGTTATTCAAAACTTTAAAGAAATAATATTGGAAAACATTTCATAAAAATAAATCCAAATCACTTATTCACTAGATTTTCATGGGCTCGTTGCATCACTCTCCATCTTCTCCTCCATTCATGCCCGAGGTAGAATTCCTTCAATTTGTAGAGATGGGTTAAACCCGTGAGTTGAAAAACTTAATAGGTGTCATAAGTGCAGTCATGATCAAGCTATACATTTCAAAACATTAACTTTATAACTTTTCATACATGCCGTACTCGGAGGCACCATTTGACATGAAGGGGTATGCCGTACCCGAGAGCATCATTTGACATACGAATATTTTTTCAACATAGAGGGTATGTCGTACCGGAGTACCATTTGACATACAACCATTAACATAGAGGGATATGCCGTACCGGAGTACCATTTGACATACAAACATTAACATGAATCGAAACTTATAACTTAACACGATTAAACATATTGCACCTCTACCTACCTTGATTGATGCTTTTGAAACTTTGAAAACTTGGATTGAAAATTTCGATGAAACTTGGACGTTGAAAGAAATGCAATCCTTGGATGTTTGAAAACCGTTGAGAATTGATGCTTGAATACACTCCTTAAACTTCCAGGAAAAATAGTTTTCCTCTCTCTTTTCCTCTCTTGGAAACTCTTTTTTTAGTATGTAAAAGCTCTTCTTGCTTTTGGTGTGAGAAAAAATGAGCGAAATGCCTCTCTATTTATAGGTAAATATCCCATAACTTAAAGCGAATGAAAGGTCAAATTTCATTTAAGAGAGAAAACATGGGTGCTATTTAAGTTTGAGGTTAAATGCTTCAATTTAGTGGGGGTTTTTATTGCCAAAAACGTGTGTGGCCCTTTGAGAAAATAATTGATGAAAATAAATATTTAAATTATAGAGAAAAACGAGAATTTTCATTCCAGGCAGTTTCGGTCGACCGGTTGTAGTTCGGTTGACACTGCACAACTTTCAGTTTTCCTATCATAACTTTTTCTCCCGATATCTGATTGATGTAATTCAAAGTACGTTGGAAAGCTAACTCAAAGAACTACAACTTTTATTTAGATATCATTTTCCAAATCGAATGTTTCCTATGTCGAAAACGGGTCTCAAATGAAACTAAAAATCTAAAGTATACTTTGGTCATCCAATATTCATGTTTTAGTGCTACCAAGGTGTCTAGAATTATTTGGGGTTCTACAAATCTAGTTAATTAACAACTCGAAGCTTACCGTAACAAGAAGAAGGTCGCCAGAGATGAACTGAAAACGTTTACCGACTGGAAACCGACCGTAATTTTTCCTTGGTTTTGGCCGATTGTGAGCAAATGAGAAAGTGACCGTCTGAGGGTATTTTGGAATTTTGACCTTTAAAATCAATTTTTCGTTTTTTTTCTCTAAAATCTGGTCAAAGGCTACTTTGGAAATACACATGGGTTATTGGGTCATTTTCAATGATTTCCTCATATTAATGTGACCTTATCAATCACCTTTTTGTAGGAACAACTGTAAAAGGTGCTGTGGATGATCTTGATCTGGTGATCCAAACCCTTGAAGAAACTGGATTTTCACATGACAGATTTTATATCCATTGTAATGGGGCTCTATTTGGTCTCATGATGCCTTTTGTTAAACGTGTAAGTAGTTATTTGCTTTTCTGAATTAAATGAATATTTTTTTAATGTAAAAGTTAGCTGAGATATCCCATGAGAATTACATCGTTAATTCATGATAGAGAGGAGCCAGCCATTGGTAAATAAACTTGCAGAACACTGGCTAATCATTTCATCTGATGCAACTTGACATCGTTCCCTTTGTTCAACCTGTTTTAGTGAGGTTGAATGAGTTGGATCTTCTTTGTTAAATCTTTGATAAAACTGTGAATCATGACTTCTACTTCGGTTTAACATAGAGGCCATAATTGAAAGCATGATTTTCGTGAAAAATAGTGGCAGCTAAAATGTCTTGATCTGTGGATCAGTTGTATGATGAACTGAGGTAAATAAAGGGGAGTGCCTGTTCATAACTCATGCAAGAATGTTCATAATTTTCAAGTAATATAAGTTTCACCAAGTCAAACTTTTTTTAAGAGCACTATTTTTAATTGATAATTTCTTGATTTTTATTGAACCATTGTTGAATAAGTTGCCATCTAAGAAGGCTGCTACGTTCAGAATGCTGGAAAAAAAGGTTTATGAATAGATATTCTGCAGATGAATACATATATATCCTTTCAGTACACGAATACATTGAACATTTGAAATTATATTTTTTAACATAAAGAGATGGATTTTGATTATCCTTCCCGCTGATTAATTGTCTTATCAGGCACCAAAAGTTACCTTTAAGAAACCTATTGGAAGTGTGAGCGTCTCGGGCCACAAGTTTGTGGGATGCCCAATGCCATGTGGAGTCTAGATAACAAGATTGGAGCACATTAATGCACTCTCGAGGAATGTCGAATACCTTGCTTCTCGGGATGCAACTATCATGGGAACCAGGAATGGGCATGCACCAATCTTTCTCTGGTATACCTTGAACAAAAAAGGATACAGAGGGTTCCAGAAAGAAGTCCAGAAATGCCTTCGTAATGCTCACTATTTGAAAGATCATCTTAGGGATGCCAATATTGGGGCAATGTTAAACGAACTCAGCAGTACCGTTGTTCTTGAACGTCCTCCAGATGAAGAGTTCATTCGTAAGTGGTAGCTCGCATGCCAAGGAAATATTGCCCATGTGGTGGTTATGCCCAATGTTACAGTCGAAAAGCTCAACAAATTCCTGAACGAACTAATTGCTCTACGTGCAAATGGAATGGGGATGATAGGAAGCATCAGTCTCCTTGTGTTGCATTTTAGAGAAGCTGCTGTTAGTTGTTTGCTTAATTTCATCTTACTATGAACTATTTTGGGTTAAATCTATGAATGTTCACCAGCTTTCAGCTGATCACTACTTGCTTGAACTAAAAAAAGGTATTTATTACTTATTCATCTATTATATTTTCTTCCATCCACCATTCTTTAAGAATCCATTTACATCCCTTGACGGAAAATCCTACATGGGACTTACATAATCTTTGTTCACAGAAGATAGCAGAGACAAAAATATAAAAAGACTCAAATTCACCCACCACCAAAACTTTACTATATGAAAAATTGTTATGATTGTTGACCAATGCTTGGAAATATTTGGCGGCTTTTCCACCGAGGTAATAAAAAAAAAATCTACCTATATTTATTTCCATTGAGAGTTTTTGGTGCGTTTTGAATCAATATTCCAACAAATATTTTGCTTGGGTTGATCCATCTTTCCGTCCAATCATTGGTTGCTGTGCAAAGCAAGTAATAACAACTATGAGGATCAGGTGAAAATGCAAAGAATAGTGAAGTATCGTTAGATTCCTTTGGGTTCGTACTATTGTCCATTCTAATAAGCTGTTTTTCAAATTGGTGGTGTCGGGATCAGTTAACGATAGTGCAATATGCTGTAGCTAGTTTATGTTGGGAAAATTGGTAGGTTCGATTCGTGGTAGATGCACTTGGAAGGTTTAGTTCAATCGCTGCTCATAGAACGATTGTATTTTTTGCTAAAGTGGAATTATTTGATGCCATTTTAGTACAAAGAGAAATTATGTTTGCCATGTGAACTTTTCCACTAAGAGAAGGAGATAGATTTTTTTTATGGACCATACATCATTTAGTTTTACTGCCACAAAAGTTATTGGTACTTAAAAGCAAGAATAGGGAATAGAAGAATAATAACAAGAACACACAAATTTATGTGAAAATTCAAGACAAGAAAAAAAAAATCATGGATAGAGAAGAAACAGGCAATGGAAAAATAATAACAAGAATAAACAAATTTATGTGAAAATTTAAGACAAAAAAAATCATGGATAGAAAAGAAAAATCCACTATATCAAAGATGAGTACAAGAGATGAATATTTTGCCGGGATTAGGCATCTCCGCTACCACCAGACTCCCAAAATTATCATAATATTGGTTTCACTACATATGTCGCATCGCAAAATTTTCGGGCCGGACCAAACAAAATTCTAATCAGCATATTCTAATAGTTATTGTTCAATTTTCTTGTACTTAGTCAAACTTCACAATTTCAAGTTATTAAAATTACATTATTTGGTGGATTTGATGAGACAATACATCAGATTAGATTGACATTAATTGAACCCTCTAATGTCGTGGGATGCTATTTAGTTACGTGATCATTGTAAAATCAATGATTAATATGTAATATAATACGCAATACTAATAGGATTAAACAATATAACAGACAAAATTTTGACCATTTTTTCTTAATATTGTTCAATATCCCAACGAGGCAAAAAACTCTCTCGACTTAAGTCCCCTTAATTACATTTAACTCCATTACTTCTTGCAATCTCTCAGTATTTAAGTCTCTGCCCATTTATCTTTTCTTTGTTCACTTTCATAGTTTTTCGGTTGAATGCTCTGGTAAGTTATCCAAGACAACTATAGCAACTGAAAATGGCATAGAGGGATACCTTTTCCGGTGCCAAGTCTTACCATGAAGTTGTTGTTAGGTATCCTACTCGCTTTATGAGCAACCTTCAGACTTTTCATTTTATTATGGTACAAAGTTTATGTACGTATAGCATAACTGCATTTTCTCCGTGTCTTTAACAGCATGTTTTCTACATATTGGACTTGACAGATCTATAAATAGTATTTTAACTTTTTTTCATTGTTAGCACTGTCCAATGCCATCTATTCTATCCATCTACTCTCTTTATGAGCAACCTCCATACCTTCTATTTTGTTATGGGTACAAAGTTTATGTACGTATAGCTTAACTCCATTTTCTTGTCTTTAACAGTGTATTTTCTACATAACGAACTTGGCGGAGCTATAAATATTATTTTTACATTTTTACCATTAGTACCGTCGAATGCTATCTATTGTGTCCATCTTTGCTACCATTTTGGCTATGTATGATTATTGTTGGATTTGTAGCAAGGTTTACTGTGATTGAAGGGAAGGTAACACCTGCATGTGTTGTACACACAGGTTACCAAGAGGAGAGGTTATGACAAGTTTGGTGAACAAATAATATTTTTTGTTCTTTAAAATTCAAAAATTCTTTTTCCATTTTTAATTTTTTTAATTTTTCTCTTCAAATTTTTCTTGAAGAGGTACAAAAAAGAAATGAAGGGAAATCGGTGGCATTTTTTACCTCTCTCCAACAACTACAAGTGCTTCTTATGCTTCTAGAAAACGTTATGGTTTGCTCTTCAGTTATGAGCAAGCTTATTACTTCTTAAGACATCCATCCCATTCTTGATTCAACAGGTATATATATATAGGAATGATCTCCTAAATATCGGTGCTTATTTTATCTTAAGCTCACCGATGACATGGCACATGTGCTTAGGAGATCATTTTCGTGTATATATATAATGATTCACCAATTAGATGATATGACATGTCATCGGTGTTTAATATAAGCTAAGCACTGATACTTAGGAGATCATTTTCGTATATATATATATATACACCTTTTTCGCTTTTTTGGCTAAATGATGTTCTTTCTAGCTTCTATTTGTGGATGGAATGTTCTTATTCACATCCATTTGCTTAAATTTGTTTACATATCTTACATTTTGATTTATTAATTTCTTTACAGTACTTGATTTTCTATTTATCTGAGGCTAAAACTCTTTTCGTCGTCATTTTTTAGGTTTTTTTTTAATGCTTTAATATTCATTTATTAATTTGCTTTTGTCTTTACTACCTATGGTGCAAAAATGACAAAAATAATTTATGCACTCGATTTGCATTCTCTATTTGTATGCTTTACTATTCATTTATTAATTTGCTTTTGTCTTTACTACCTATGGTGCAAAAATGACAAAAATAATTTATGCACTCGATTTGCATTCTCTATTTGTCATCTTCGACTTGAACTTATGAAAATGAGAAGTTATTCATGAAATTTATATTGATTTTTTTAGTTTTGTTGTTTATGGCCAAATGTAATATAACGAAGAAAATGATTTATCTAATAGACATTAATTTATTTATTGAATTTTGCCTTTACAACCTGACATAATGAAATTACAAAAAATAATCTATGTAATAGGTATGCATTAATTTCATTTCATTATTTACAAACCAATTTAAATAAAACGAGGAAAAGTGATCTATGTAGTTTTTATTGGTTTATTTAATTGTCTTTACAACCTAACTCAATAACATGTAGAGATCACATAATCATATCAATTTATTTTAGGACATAACGAAATCAAATGTAGAAAAATCATGATTCATGCAATCAATTCATATTTATTTAATTTTTTTCTTTGTGAGCTAACGAAATAGAAGGTAGAGAAATTAGTGATTCATGCAATATGTGCTTGTTAATTAATTTTGTAATTAGGATGAAAGAGAATTGAAAGAAAATGATTCATATAATCAATATTCACATATTTATTTTTGTCTTTACAACTTAAGGGAACAAAATATTAAAAAAATTAATAAAAATTACTTAATCAATTTAAATTTAATAAATATATATTTTTCGCTAATTTCAAGTGGATCCAAAAGTTCAAAATGGACCGTCAAGCCTAAAGCCCCAAGTATTTTGCACAAATATTGCACAAGTGGCAAGATTGTTTGATGTAAGTGTTATGCTGTTAAGAATTTATGAACCATATATCATTTAATTTCACTGCCACAAGAGTTATTATTAAATTTTCTTATACATAGTACCAACTTGGCAATTAATGTTCTTAAAACTACACTATTTGATGGACTTGAAGAGACAATACATAAGATTAGATTGACTTGAATTGAACCCCTTTAGTGTTATGGGATGCTAACAAGGTCACTATTAAATCAATGACCCATTTAGTATGTAATCCACTGCAATACTAAGAGAATTGAACAATAGAATTGACAAAATTTTAACCACTTTTTCCCTTAATACTATTCACTATTCCACACCTCAAAACCCTCTTGGACTAATGGGCCCTTAATTACATACCTAACTCGAAAGCATTCTATCCTTTCTAACACCATTACTTCTAGCAATCTCTCAATTGTATCGCTGCTAGTTTATCTTTTCTTTGATCACTTTCATAATTTTCTGGTGACTACTTTGGCAAGTTCATGTCTTCTTATGCAATGCTGGAAATGGCATACAAGGATACATTCTCCGGGGCCAAGTGATATCATGCATGAAGTTGTTATCTTGGATCCTACTCTCTTTAGGAGCAACCTTAAAAACTTCCATTCTGTTATGGGTACAGTGTTTATGTATGTATAGTTAACTCCATTTTCTTCTTGTCTTTAACAACGCGTTTTCTACATATCGGACTTGGTGAATTGATTGGTAAATAATATTTTAAGTCTTTTTATTGTTAGTACCGTCCAATGCAATCTAGTGTGTCCATCTTATCGAACATACTTTAAGATCCACTTTACATAAATTTGTAGCCATTTTGGTTATGTATGAATATTGTTGGATTTGTTGTAAGGATTCATGTGATCGGAGGGAAGGAGTTAAATATGCACGTGTCGTATACCGAGGACCGAGAGGGGAGGTTATGACTAGATTGGTGAACATACAATAATATGTTTTGTTCTTTAAAATTCACCAAATTTATTTATTTTATTTTATTTTTTTCTCTCCAAAATTTTGTTAAAAGTATGGACAAGAAATAGAGTGAAATCAGTGGCATTTTTTTTACTTTTCTCCAACAACAACAAGTACTTCTTATTCTTTGAGAAAACGTTATTTCGATTTTCTCATGTTATATATGAACTACCTTACTTTTTAAGACATCATTCTCCCATTCTTGATCCACACATAAATCACCTTTTTTTCTTCTGGCAGAATGATGTTCTTTCCAGGTTCTATTTGTGAATGGCATTTTTTTTATTTTCATCTATATATTTGCTTGAATTTTGTTTCCGTATCTTATGTTTTGATATATTAATTTCTTTTCCTCTATACACTGGATTTTCCAGTTATGTAAGGCTATAACTCTTTTCATATCATTCTTTTAGATTTCTTTAGATGTTTAAGGCTTTACTATTGTCCATTTATTAATTTGATTTTCTCTACACTACCTAATGACGCAAAATGACAAATAATTTATGCACTCGATTTGCACTCTTTACATATGTTGTTTTTGACTTGACCTAATGAAAACGAGGAAAAGTGATTAGTGAAATTTAAGTTGATTTTTTATTTTTGTTGTTTTTGGCCCAATGTAATATAAACAAAGAAAATGATTTATGTTGTAAATATTAATTTATTTAATTTAGTACAATCTGACACAATGAAATCACAAAAAATGATATATGTAGATATATGCATTAATTTCATTTCATTATTTATGACCTAATGTAAAGAAAACGAGGAAAAATTATTTATGTAATTGAGATTGATTTATTTAATTGTCTTTATGACCTAACTCAATAAAATGTAGAGATGTTAGCAATTCACGTAATTAATATGGATTTATTTTATTGTCTTTACAACCTGATGAAGGAAAAAGTAGAAAAATATATGATCAGGTAGTTGATATGTATTTATTTAATTTTGTCTTTACGAGTTAAAGAAACAGAATCTAGAGAACTTAGTGATTCATGTAAGTAGTGCTTGTTATTATGATGAAATAGATTTGAAAGAAAATTATTCGTGTAATCAATTTTCATTCATTTATTACATATATATTTTAGCTAATTTCAAATGGATCAAAAACTTCAAAATAGATTGTTAAGCCCAAAGCCACAAGTATTTTGCACAAATATTGCACAAGTAGATAGTTAGTTGTAAGTGCTTGTAAGCTGATAAAAATTTATGAAACATACATCGTTTAATTACACTGCCAAAAAAGTTATTGTTCTATTTTCTTATGCATATTTCCAACTTGGCAATTAAAGTTCTTAAAATTACATAAGAATATTAGATTGACTTTAATTGAACCCTCTAGTGTTATGATATAGGGATGGTAGTGTATCAGGTTTGGAGCGGGGTGGGGGCTTGCCCCATTTGTTGCCCCTTTTTTGACATTTTCAAAATTTCGAGTTATGCGATTATTAGAGAATAAAATACAAATTCAAATTTTAAAATCTAAAGCAAATAATGCTCAAACTAACAATGTCAACATCCAAAGTAAAAACACGGAACATCTACTTCTTGAATTTCAGACAAGGCAATTGCCCAAATAAAAAAACACAGAACATCTACTTGAGTTGCATAATGTAAGAATAACTAGTTAATGACATTTAAGAAATAGACTCATATAATTAATAAATAACTTCTGTATTATAACGAAATAAGATAAGTCTTTAATCAACCAAACATCTAAACATCAAAACTGTAAAAATAATACATAAAATAAACAGAATATAAACATCAAGCAGTTCTCGGGTGAGGGAGACGATATCAGAGATAATGATACTAGTTCAATACCCTTTAATTAGCAAGGCTTGAATCCAGTTGTCGTCAACAGTTTGGCATATGATCGGAGAGGAGATGCGCTTTTCGTAGAATAATCTGAGCTTGTAGGCGTTGAGAGCCGAATAAACGAGCTGATGTGCTGATGGGATTGCTCGTGGAGGGTGGTTCGAGACTCGGTGTGATTTCAGTGTTTAGAATGGGAGGTTTGGGAAAAATAGGAGAGGTGGCGGTCGGCAATTGAGAGAGAGATTGTGAGCGTAAGTCGTGAGAGGAAGATGGAAGATATTAGGTTATGGTTGTGTTTTGTCCTTTTGTAAATTAAATTTTAAATTTTTCTTCTTCTTCATGGGGCTGATGCCCTGCCAACCTATCGGGGCTGGGGTGAGGTAGATTTTTCTGTCATCCTTTTTTTTTTCTTTTTTTTTTTAACGAGGTGTCCCAGCTTACGTCAGACTATATCCTCGTCCCTGAACTTCTGGCCCCTCAGCAGCTCAGAGAGGTAAATAGCGGGATGTGCCCAAATTGACCAGGGTTCGAACAGTCTTTATACTCTTGGCCCCAAGGGAGCCTCCTCCATGGTTATTACATGATTTTTCTGTCATCTCTATTATGATGCTAGTCAGCTACAAGATCAAATGTTGTTAAGTCAAATACATGTTAGGATGCGGACTCAACAATATAACTGATAAAATTTTAACCACTTTTTCCTTAGTACTCTCTACTATCTCACATTCCAAAATCCTTCTTGAACTTACGGACCCTTAATTACGTACTTATCTTGAAACCATTCTCTCATTATTTAACTTCATTACTTCTAGCAATCTCTCAATTAAGTGTCCGACCATTTTTCTTTTCTTTGTTCACTTTCATAATTTTTCTGGTGACTACTATGGAAAGTTCATGTCTTTTTAGGCAACTAATTCCTGCTAGAAATGGCACAGAGGGATACATTTTCCAATCAGTGGCCATCTCTAAAGTTGTTATCATGGTACTTCTTTATGAGCAACATCCAGACCTTCCATTCTGTTATAGGTAGAAATTTTATTACGTAAAGCTTAACTTCATTTTCTTCATGTCATTAACGGCATGTTTTCAACAGATTGGACTTGGCAGATCTATAAATCATATTTTAATTTTTCACTACAATAAAAATGACCTTTTGCAACATGTAAAAGACAACATTTATTAATTAAATGTTGCTAAAAGGTCAATCACAACATTAAAATACGTGAATGTCGTCATTGCTTAATATAATTGAGCTTTGACAATATTTTTTAAGTGAATGTTGCTAATATCGCCTTTTTGCAACGTTTACTTAGTGTTACAAAAAGTTTTGTCTTTCACAATGTTTATAAAACGTTGCAAAAAGCTGTCTTTCGCAACGCTTATGAAATGTTGAAAAAACCTTACTTTCACAGAGCTTATGAAATGTTGCAAAATCTGTCTATAAATGTTGCAAACACTTTGTTTTTCGCAACATTTATAAAATATTGCAAAAATCTATCTTTCGTAACCTCTATAAAAAGTTGCAAAAAGTGCCGTCTGTCGCAACGTTTTATAAACGTTGCAAAAAACCTTTCGTTTTTGGACTATTAATGGACGAGACAAAAAGAAAAAAACAGGCAGAAGTAATACTCCTCAAACCACGAATTTTACTCCCACTCTTTGTGATTGGCAGCTCTCGTCTCTCTGCCTCTCCATCTCGCCGCCTTCCACCACTAACCACCGGCTTCTGACGTTTGAGCCTTAGACGCAGGTCACACAGCACCTTTCGCAACGTTTATAAAATATTACAAAAATCTGTCTTTCGTAACCTCTATAAAAATTTGCAAAAAGTGCCGTCTGTCGCAACGTTTTATAAACGTTGCAAAAAACCTTTCGTTTTTGGACTATTAATGGACGAGACAAAAAGAAAAAAACAGGCAGAAGTAATACTCCTCAAACCACGAATTTTACTCCCACTCTTCGTAACTGGCAGCTCTCGTCTCTCTGCCTCTCCATCTCGTCGCCTTCCACCACTAACCACCGGCTTCTGACGTTCGAGCCTTAGATGCAGGTCACACAGCACCTTCGAGCCCTTGAACTTCTCGAGACGCGGTAGCAGGCAACAATCCTTCGAGTCTACATTTCCACCAACGATTCGATGAAAGAAGAAGGAGGTGAAGCCCGTTGATTCTAATTCCTAAACCGCACTCAAGTTCTTTTTAACTTTTTTTCTATTAGTTACTTATTTTTCTTTGTGATGAATTCGGAAGTTAGTCAAGTACAAGTTAAAGAGTAGCTATAGTTGCAAGTTTCTGATGAATCCAGAAGTAATTGAACGATGTGCAAATTAAAACCATGGCATGTATTGGACTATTTAGCTTAGCTGGCAATTGACATTTGTAATTCAGTTGGTTGGTTAGTTGAAGTTAGTTAGTTAACTGCTATTAAGTGAGTTGGATTTCTCCGAGAAAATGAAAATGCTCTGATACCATATTGAAGAGAAGAGCTATGAAATGAAGGAAATGATTCATTCAATTCAAAATGTCGTACAACCAAGTATAAATATAGCTTGGGCCTATCAACAGAGTTTAACAGAATATGCCAACTCACTTAACGGCAGTTAACTAAGTAACTTCAACTAACCAACTAACTAAATTACAAATGTCAATTGCTAGCTAAGCTAAATATTCCAGTTTGACTTGAAGCTTCAATCATGGCTTTGAATGTACTGAACTCAACATCAAATAATTCTTCATCATCAGTCAGTAATTCAGTAATTGATGATTGAACCGGTCAGTATTTTCTACATCATTCAGACAATCCAGGCCTTGTCCTCGTTGCATAGCAATTGGTTGGGGATAACTATGCATCCTAGAGCCAATCGATGATGATATCACTTTCAGTGAAAAACAAATTAGGATTTATCAATAGATCTATTCCTCGGCTTGAAAATGACCAGAAATTACTCAATTCATGTATCTAAAATAACAACATTGTTATATCCTGAATTCTCAATTCTATATCCAAGGAAATCTCTCCAAGTGTCATATATTCCGAATCAGCATATGAGATTTGGATGGATCTAAATGAGCGATTTCAACAAAGGAACGGGCCACACATATTCCAGTTAAGGCGAGATCTGATGAATCTCACACAAAGTTAGTCATCTGTCAGTTCATATTTCACAAAATTGAAGACAATCAAGAAATTCAAATAAGACAATGCCCAGGAATTAAAATTTACAAACTATTTTAATGCAAAGGGAGTCATTCACTAGTTTGCATGTGTAGAAAGACCTGAGCAAAATTCTATAGTGGAAAGGAGGCACCAGCATCTCCTTAATTTGGCTCGGGCCTATTCTTTCAATCACGAGTTCCCATTCAATTTCGGAGAGATTTTGTGCTAACAGCTACATTTTTAATTAATAGAACTCCTTCCCCAATCTTGAAAAATAACACTCCATTTTCACTATTATATGGCATAGCAGTATATTACAGTTTTCTAAAAGTGTTTGGTAGCCTTTGTTTTGCCTCGACACTACCGTCCCATAGACATAAGTTCCTTCCCTGAGCCACAACATGTGTATTCATAGGCTATCCTCCAAGCATAAAAGGCTATAAATTGTATGATATCTCATCAAAATCATTTTTTGTCTCCAGAGATGTTGTGTCTCATGAAAACCATTTTCCTTTCCATTCCATACCTCACACAACTGATCTTCTGCCCATCATTCTTTCTACATCTTCAACCTCAATTCCAGATTCCATTGAAGAACAAGTACCAAATTCTACTCAACCTTCATCCTCTCTCCCTAGAAGATCAACTAGAGTCAGTAAAATTTCTTTCTATCTTCAAGAATTTTACTGTAACCTCATGACAAATATATCCCTCCACAACATAACTCAAAATACCCCCTATTCGAGTTCATTTCCTATGCTTCATTTTTCCCATCACATAGAAGTTACCTCCTTAATGTTTCATCCAATTTTGAGCCTCAATTTTACCACCAAGTTATGCAATTTCAGCATTGGAAAGAGGCTATGGCATCTAAATTGGCTGCAATGGAACAAAATAATACTTGGACGGTGACTACTCTACCTAAGGCAAACACTCCATTGGTTGCAAGTGGGTATATAAAATCAAGTATAAACCTGACAAAAGTATAGATAGATACAAGGCTCGTTTGGTGGCCAAAGGCTATACCCAACAGGAAGGTTTGGATTTTATTGAAACATTCTCTCCCGTTGCCAAACTTGTGACTGTTAAGATGCTTCTTTCTATTACTGCTATCCATAAATGGAATCTTGCCCAGTTAGATGTCAATAATGCATTTCTTAATGGAGATCTTTTTGAAGAAATATATATGGAGCTATCTTTCGGTTATTCTAAAACAAATAAAAATCTTGCAAAGGGAGGACAGCCAGTATGCAAACTTCACAAGTCCATCTATGGCCTTAAACAGGCATCTCGACAGTGGTTTTCTAAGTTCTCCCAGGTTCTTATTCTTCATGGTTTTTAGCAATCAAAGTCCAATTACTCTTAGTTTACTAAAGGGTCTGGTAACACATTTGTTGCCTTGTTGGTATACGTTAATGACATCATCATCACAAGTCCAAACATAAGTATAATTGATTCTTTAAAGGCATTTTTACACAGCCAGTTTAAACTCAAGGATCTTGGGATGCTGAAATTACATAATCTTGACATTGACAATGCTGGTCAATGGCACAATTTTAGAAATCATTCCCAGCTAGGATCATTGCAATAAAAGCTATAATAATTTCCTTGTATTGTTGTGTAATTAACTGCATATGATTCGAAACTCTTGCTGTATATATTATGCAAGAAAACTCAATGGAAATAACACTTTCCTTTAAAAATAATTCTCGAAAATTTCTCATGGTATCAGAGCCACAAACTCGCAAGCCAGAAACCATGTCTTTTTCATCTTATGTTTTCAAAAATAGACCACAGTTGAACATCCAGCAATTCCACTAGTGTTCTAGCTTAATTTCAATTAAGCTAAGCACATCAAATTTTCTATTATGGCATTCACAAATTATTCCATTGGTTCGAAGCTTGGGTATTCTTCATAATCTCACCAAAGAAGGAAAAATTGATGAAGAAATCGACGATGTATCGGGAAAGAAAAGTCCAAACCCACAGCACCACCTGTGGCTCAATAATGATGGCATCCTTACCTCTTGGCTTCTAGGCACTATGAAGAAGGATGTATTAAGTCTAATTTTTGAGGCTGAAATAGCATCTGCTTATGAGATTTGGGAATCTCTTCAAACCCAACTACTTCCCATCACGGTGGAGAAAGAAGGACATCTAAAAAGTATGTTAATGAAGATTAAAAAGGGAACACGATCTCTAGATGAATATGTCAGAGATTTTAAGTCCATATGTGACAACCTTGCTGCTATCAAAAAGCCAGATTTTGATCTTGACGAAGTCTTCCAATTCTCACAAGTATTGGGACCATGGTATGAGAAATTTTCCCTTGCAATGCTTGCTAAACCTCCTTATCCTTCATTTGGACAGTTTGTATTAGCTCTGCAAGGACATGAGCAAACATTAAAATCAAAGAATGAGGAGACAAAAACATTCATTGAAAATACACATGCCTTTTTCGGTCAAAGAGGACGTGGTCGGAACAGTCGTGGAGAATGAAGACTTTTCAATTCAAGAGGAAAATGTTTTACCCCTGTTGGCCGCTACAATGCACAGTCTGGACAAATGAATACTCAGGGGAATGACAATAAAAATTTCAAACAGATGAATACCTACTTCAAACAACAACCAAGAAATGACAAGCAATCTTGGACAGCAGCAACCACGATCCAAAAACTCTAATGATACTGATAAGGTAATTTGTCAGATATGTGTAAAGGCAAATCACTCTGCAATTGAATGTTGGTATCACTTTGATTACTCGTACCAATCTAAAGATCTCCCTCAAGCACTTTTTACTTTTTCCTTTAATAACTCTAATGATCATTCATTTATAGTAGACTCCGGAGCTATGTCACACATGACAAATGATGCAGGTAAATTGTCATTTATTAAACCATATAATGGGAATGATGTCATCTATGTGGGTGATGGAAACACTTTACCTATTTCTTACACTAGTGATGCATGTGTGGTTATTGATGAAGGAAAATTGAATTGAAAAGATGTGTTAGTGTTCACTGAATTGAAGAAAAATCTGTTATCTGATAGAAAATTTACTTCAGATAATTTGTGTACTTTTGAATTCACGTCACCTGGCTTTATTGTTAAGAACCAAAACCAGTGGATAATCGCATAGGGGCATAAGAAAGGACACCTTTACTCATTAGGAAAAAATAATCAAGAGGCTCTTAGTGCAATAAAGAATGGCAGCTCGAACTCTGTTTTATGGCATCAGTGATTGGGTCATCCAAATCCAAAATTTTTGTCTTGCTTAAAGGAAAGGAAGATCATTCTGTTACAAATTGGACAACAAAGTCTACAATATGTATTAGTTGCCAATTAGGAAAGGGTTGTAAAATGCCTTTCAAGCAAACAAATAAAATATCTGAGTATGCTGTTGAAAAGATACATTGTGATATTTGGGGACCAACTCCCTTGGAGTCCAAGCAATATTTTCGATTTTATGCTATATTTGTTGGTGCTTTCTCAAGATACACATGGATATATCCGTTAAAAAGGAAATCAGAATTCCTTGATCATTTTCTTAAATTCAAAGCATTAGATGAAAATCAATTTGATCGGAAAATTAAGATTTTCCAATGTGATGGAGGAGGTGAATTTAGCTCTAATGCATTTCTGGATCATAGTGCTAACAATGGAATTGAGCTACATGTTTCATGTCCAGGAACTCCAGAACAAAATGGAGTCGCAGAACGCAAGCATCGCCGTATTGTGGAAACAGGGTTAACGATGCTCTTCCATGCAAATATGCCTTTATCACATTGGGTTGAAGCATTTTTTACTGCCATCTATTTAATCAATCGTTCGCCATCTTCAGTGTGACAGAATCAAAGCCCTTATCATAGACTTTACAAGAGACATTCTGATTACAACAGCTTGCGAGTGTTTGGATGTCAATGTTTTCCAAACTTGCGACATCAAGATGGTTCAAAGTTCATAAAGAAAACATATCCTTGTGTCTTTCTTGGGTACAATCCAATCCATAAGGGCTATCGATGTCTAGAGCCAACAACAAAGCTAGTTTACATTTCACGGCATGTCATCTTTAATGAGGAACATTTTCCTTTTCGGCCTTCTATGATTATTCCTATTTCTCATTCTTTGGAATTGTCAGAATTTCCATCTTCAGATGAGTGGATTAAAAAGGAAAAAGAAAACAATGGCAAAACTGAAGCAAACGAAAGAGGTTTTTCCCCAAATTTTAACAGACACATTGCAATAAATGAGGAGCAAAACAATGAAAATGTTGACCACTGCATTAATTTGGATGAGATTCATGACGTATCTAGTTCAACAGATGAAAACATCACAGATGAAAGACCAAATCATGCAAACACAAATAATGATGAAGTTCCCTTATCAATGCAAGATGTTCAAGAAATCTCTTCTCCAAACAATTCAGATTTGAGGCCTTCTCGTCCTACAAGAGATCGACATCCACTAGCCTACATTAATGACTACGTTGCACTTGCCTCTATCTTAGCTGAGCCAAAACCGTTGAAGTCAGCCATCAAAGATTCTAGGTGGACTGAAGCAATGCAATAGGAAATTAAAGCCCTCCATGACAACCATACTTGGGTTTTGGTCCCAAGACCATCTGATGTTAATGTTGTGGGCTCAACAAGTACAAAGAGAATGGATTAGTTGATTGCTTCAAAGCTCGATTAGTGGCCAAGGGCTTTACTCAAGTCTCAGGGATTAATTATGATGAAACATTTAGCCCGATAGTTAAACCAACTACTATTCGGCTTGTCATCGCCCTATCTATCTCTTCTAATTGGAGTATGGGCCAGCTTGATGTCAAGAATGCATTCTTGCAGGGGCATCTTAATGAAACCGTCTATATGGAGCAACCACCGAGATTCATTGACAATTCACATCCTAATCATGTTTGTTTATTGAAAAAATCTTTATATGGTTTAAAGCAAGCTCCACGAGCTTGGTTCGATCACTTGTTGCAATTTCTTCTTCATCTTGGATTTTCATGTAGCAAGGTAGACTCACATTATTTGTGTATCATTCAAACACTATCACAATGCTTCTCCTCATTTATGTAGATGATATCTTGTGGCAAGGAATATTGATGATTTCATCACAAAGCTCATTGATCAACTTGGTAACGAGTTTGCTATCAAAGATCTTGGGACATTAAGTTACTTCCTTGGAGTAGAGATCAAACGTTTTCCCAATGAATTATTTCTTACTCAACAAAAATACATTCATGACCTCCTTCAACGAACTCAAATGCTTCAAAGTACTTAGATCGCAACTCCTATGGCAATAAAGGAATCCTCAACTCAGTCTAACAATGATCCTATAGATCCTTTTGTCTTTTGCAGCTTTGTTGGGGCCTTACAATACTTGACGTTCACGAGACTGAATGTTGCTCATGCTGTCAATCAAGTATGCCAATCTTTTAGCAATCCAACCTTATCTCATTTGAAAACTATAAAAAGAATTTCAAGTTACCTTAGAGGCATGCAAAGCTATGGTCTACGCTATCTTTCCAATAGCTTCAATTCTCTTTATGATTTTAGTGATGCCAATTGGGCAGGATGCCCAACGACTCATCGAAGTACAATAGGGTTTTATGTATTTCTGGGTGCGATTTGTATGTCTTTGTGCTCATAAAAGCAACGAACAGTCTCTCGATCCAGTTCTGAAACTGAATATCCCTCTATGGCATCAACCACTACTGAACTCACTTGGATCACTTTCTTATTACGAGATATTGGTATTTTGCTTCCATAGCCACCTCAGTTATTTTGTGATAATATCAGTGCTCTCCATATGTCCATTAATCATATGTTTCATGCTCGTTCTAAGCATATTAAACATGATTATCACTTTGTTTGAGAGATGGTTGCCATGTGTCTTTTCATCACTCGCTACATTCCCTCATCGACTCAGCCGGCAGACATATTTACAAAGCCTTTACCAAGAGATAGCTTCTACACTTTTCGAATCAAGTTCGGTGTTCATGAATCTTCCCACTCCAACTTGAGGGGAAATATTAAGAGAAGCACTGATAAGGAAAGATTAGAAAATGGCTAAAAGGATGGCAACACAATGGCAATGCAATCTGCTGAGGAATGAAATACAGAATGGCAAATACATTCTGTTAAGGGAATAAATAATGGCAACACAATTACATAACTCTTGGCATTGACAATGTTGGTCAGTGGCACAATTTTAGAAATCATTCCCAGCTAGGATCATTGCAATTAAAAGCTGTAATAATTTCCTTGTATTGCTGTGTAATTAACTGCATATGATTCGAAACTCTTGCTGTATATATTATGCAAGAAAACTCAATGGAAATAACACTTCCCTTTTGAAATAATTCTGGAAAATTTATCAGTTTGCAAGTATAAATGCTATTATGTTTCCTCTTATTGCAAATTTTTAGTAGATTCATCAAGATGAATTAATGTTCTCGAACATGCATCGTACTTTACCAGGCTCTACATTAGGGCTGTTAGAAAATTTCTTTTGCATTAGAAGTGTTCAACACTTACATTAGAGACCTCCTATATCATATTGCATTTATTTCTTGCTGGCTTTACTCTGAAATATGCAATTTTCTCTGGTACTAATATAAAACTTCCAAATTGTTTTTGGGATGTGATATTATGGTAGAAGCACAAGGGTGTGGCAGATCCTCTAGAATTTGTCGCTGGAGAGATATCAGATGAATCTCTCTTGTTGCCCAGTTTTTGATTGAACATTGTACCAGTGTCTATTGTACTCTCCAATTTTACTCTCCAATATTCGTGCCTATTATACTCTCCAATGCTGTGTTTACCACATCACTTAACATGCTGCTCGAAGGCAAAAGTTTTCTCATTAATTGGCTATGGGAAGATAGGAGTTCATTTGTTTTGATTCCACACACAAGCCATTAACATATTGTCATCTACTCTGAACTTAAATTTTGACTCCTTGTTTCAATCCAAATTTGGTTGCATAAATTTTGTCAACACATTATGGAGAACTTGCCTGTAACCCACATGTTTTTACCAATATATCTTTTGCGATTATGTGGTAGGCCTCTTGGAGCAGCAGACTATTTTGGTCTCTTCAGTAAGTCATTTCATGCTTTGTGCTTCTCCATGTATCTTCTATATGATAGAAATTTAACTAGCTATTGTCTGACCATAAATTTGAATATTTTGAATAAGACTTAAAGGTGTTGGATTCAATTGCTCTCCATCCAGCTATGGCTAGTACTATAAATTACTTTGATTATATACAAGCTATTTTGATATGTTTATCAAGGAAAAATGGATAATATTAGATAATATCAAAGTAGAAAAAGAAGCTAAAATCTTATTTTTTATCCTCCAATTTTATCCAACACTGCATACCAAACACGCACTTTGTGGTATATGAGATTTTTACCAATTAGTGTTTTTTTTTTTTTTTAAAAAAAAATTTTATATTTTGGGTTTGGAAGGTGGGGGTGAGCAGCATATGACACTAAAGCTTGGCACAAGGGCATCTTGAAATATCATTAATTTTAATATGAATTAGATGAAGAAAAGTTGTTCATATTTTTCAATAGCATGCTTGCATTTTTTACATTATGTATTCAAGTGTATAGGAGAATATTATCATGCTTCACATTATGTATTCAAAAATTTGTAATGAAATTATCAATTTTTATACAAATCCAAAATTTATAATTTTCAATTTTGCGAGTCAATTTACATAAATTACTATTAAAAAAGCTGTTGCGAAACACTTATGGCAATGTTTTCTAGATGTAGTGAAAGACTTTTAGCAATGTTTTTTTAACATTGCCGTAGACACTTACCGCAACGTTTAAAAATCGTTGCCGAAAGTTTTCAACAACATTTATTAAACATTGTCATATCCTTCCACTCTACGGCAACACTGAGATTTGCAACATATGTCCAAACGTTGCACAAGATCTTTAACAACATTTTTTGAACGTTGTAAAAGGCTATTTTTATTGTAGTATTATTTCAAGAATTAAGCTTTTCTAAACTAAAACTCTCAACTAGCTTAAAAGTTAAAACAAATTCAATGATTAACAAAAAAAAATAGTTACCTAAAAATAAAAAATATAGAGCAAATCTCCACGCATACAATAGACTGTTAATGTAATACAAAAATCCTTACGTTGACTAAAAACAGATAGGCATATTTGTTTCCTTGTAGAGTATAACAATTTATTTCCTTGTACAGACTTACTTGCACACTAGTATATAAATACCATTGTGCATTGCAAAATTCTGTCTGCTCTAATCGCTTTGTCTCTCTTCTCCATCGTCTTCCTTAATGATGCCTGATATTTTGAACCTCTTACTATATGTTTTCGCCTCGATTGTGATGTTTTTGTTGATTCAATGTCTGCTATCAAAGAGGAAAGATAGATATGCAGAATCGGAACAAAATGAGTAGCCAGTAGAAAATCATCAACCACCCCACCGCCACTGCCGCCACCATCATCACCAATTTCAAATCAATCCCAGATAGTTATCGATATTTACATCAAACAAGAAGGCGGAGATACGTGTCAGTCTATTTTGAATTCAAAGACCAAGAATTGTTCCGATGTCTTCCGGCGTGGAACCACGGATTTCACTTCGAATGCATCAAAAAGATGGTTGGATATCACTCAAACTTGCCAATGGTGCCGTCGGAGTACTGTCATTGAAACATGATTCTTATTTTTCTTATATTACAAATCTCGAAATTTTTCTTTTAATTTTGATTCTAGAAAGACATTTTTTTTTTACATGAACACGAAGTTTAGTTTCTAAAATTTATCCAGAATGAGAGATGCGTTCACTTAACTAATGTTGACAAGGAATATAGTGTACAAAGTGTAACAATGAATGAACACGGATCAATAAAGTTTTTTATTTATTTTATTGTATTATCTTTTAATTTTGTGAGTAATGAATCACGTCTTCTTGGATTTTTATTTTTTTCAAAAAGCTCCGTTTAGATAGAAAATAATTTATAAATTCAGTGCAAATCAAACACTGATTTTAATCTCATATTACTAAATACTACTTATTACTATTTTCACATTTCATAAGAATCAAGAATTGTAAAAGTAATATGGTAAAGAGAGTGGTGTTGTATAGACTCTGGAAAATAAAGGATATAAGGTGTGAATTGAAATTAGAGTTCAAGTACGTACGATAAAAAATATGATGATTCTATCATCGATTGCTCAATTTAAGTATTTTTGTTATTTTGTCCTTCAAATTTGTAATTAATGTAAAAATAGCGTATACTTAAAATGTAAGAATCCATTAATTGTCAATCAGTTTAAAAATATTACAATTAGACAATACATTTTACTAGTTATAGCTATTTAGACATTCATTTATGGGGCCCATTTTTGGTTCCATTAAAAATTAAATTAAATCAAAGTTAAAGTTAAAGTCAATAATTAATTTTAATCACATATTTTAGGGAATAAAAAATATTCCAACCATACATTCTATTGATTTCTATCAAAATTTAATTTTGATTTAAACCAAACAACTCAACTGAAGGCAATCGTGCCCCATCAATCAGGCCCAAAGCCACTCTCCAATCTATCCCCTTCTCCATTACATGTGGCTAACCCATCATCCAGTCCCAGACCTTCAATGATATACCCCCAAATCTGACCCCATCAATACGCTCATATACTTTAGACTTGATAGCTCCATAGGCCACGAAATGTTTAAATCATGATTTTAAAATTTAATTATCTTTAATTAGATCATTGAAAGAAGTTCAAAAAATATGTGTTAATCGTACACAATATATATACACTTTATTAATTTTAAAGAAATGATTGATTTTATTTGGAATTATTGTAAATCATTTAAAGTGTTGTAGTTTGAAAATAATTCAAAAGTCGATCCAATTGAACAATGTTTTTCCCCAGGAGAATGGATTAAACTGGTCGTACAGGGTCAATGGTGGAATTTTCCCTACGGACACGGAAAAATGCACAGGCTCCTTTCAAGCCCTGCACTGGTAGCACCAATATGGTTGTATTTTTTTTTTTTTTTTTTGGGCCAACAATCAATCAAAAATTACTAAGTGTGGTACCTATAAAAATTTTGTGAAAGAGCCATGTACTTGTACCATCGCTCCAACGATTGGGGCCATTTCCAGGTGTTGAAATGGTAATTTTTGATTGGCAATTTTCTTTTATTTTTTAACTGTCAATGAAATTCGTCAAGTTTATAACTGTATAAAATCTTGTGATTGACCATGTTCTATTCTAAACTAAAATTTGAGATTAAAAAAGTCAGTCAAGACTTATTTGAAGAATTAAGCTTTTCTTAACTAAATTCTCAACTAGTTTAAAAGTTAAAATAAATTCAATGATTAACAACAACAAAAAAAAGTTACCTAAAATAAAAAAATCTAGAGCAAATCTTCATGCGTACAGTAGTCGTTAAACCGTTAAGGTAATAAAAAAATGCTTACGTTGACTGAAAACAAATAGGCATCTTTTATTTCCTTGTAGAGACTCACACACACTAGTATATAAATACCATTGTGCATTGCAAATTTCTGTCTTCTCTAATCGCCCTGTCTCTCTTCTTTATCATCTTCCTTAATGATGCCTACTATTTTGTACCTTTTACTATTTGTTTTCGCCTCGACTGTGATGCTTTTGTTGATTCAATGTCTACTGACAAAGAGGCGGGATAGATATGCAAAATCGGAATAAAATGAATGGCCAGTCGTAAATTGTCAATCGCCGCCGTCGCCTCCATCATCACCAACTTCAACTCGATCCCAGATGATGGAAGGGAAGAAGGATGAAATAATTGTCAATATTTACATCAAACAAGCAAGTGGAGATAGCGAATTCTCTATTTGTCTATCTAAATTCAAAGACCAGGAATTGTTCTGGTGTCTTCTGGAATGCAACCACGGATTTCACTTCGAATGCATCAAAAAATGGTTAAATATCAGTCAAACTTGCCCATTGTGCCGCCGGAGTATTGTTATTGAACCATGATTCTTGTTTTTCTTATATTACAAATCTTGAACTTTTTCTTTCGATTTTCATACTAAAAAGACTTTTTTGTACATGAACACAATGTTTAGGTTCTAAAAACTACTGAGAATGGGAGATGCTTTCACTGTATGAAGTGTAGTTATGAATGAAGACACATCAATAAAGTTTTTTTTGTTTATTTTATTGTGTTATCTTTTAATTTTGTGAGTAATGAATCATATCTTCTTTGATTTTTTTCAAAAAAAAAAACTCCGCTTAGATAGAAAATAATTTATAAATTCAGTTCAAATCAAACACTAATTTTAAATTTCATATTACTAAATACTATTGATTATTATTTTCACATTTCATAAGAATCGAGAATTGTAAAAGTAATATGGTGAAGAGAGTGGTGTTAAATAGACTCTGGAAAATGAAGGATGTAAGCTGTGAATTGAAATTAGATTTTAGGTACGACAAAGAAAATGATGCTTTTATTATCGATTGCTCAATTTAAGTATTTTTGTTATTTAATTCTTCGAATTTGTAATTAAAGTAAAAATAGCATAAACTTATATCATAAGAATCCAATAATTGTTAGTCAGTTTAAAAAATATTACAATGAGACATTATATTTTATTAGTTATAACTACGTAGATATTAATTTACTTGGCCCATTTTTGGTTCAAATTAAATTAAATCTAAGTTAAAGTTCACGATTAATTTTAATCATACATTTTATGGGATCAATAGTAGTTCAACCATACATTCTATTGATTTCTATCAAAATTTAATAAAAATCTAGTTTTTATTTAAACCAAACAGCTCAATTGAAGGCAATCATGCCCCATAAATCATGCCCAAAGCCAGACTCTAATCTATCCCCCTTCTCCATTACATGTGTGTGTGTGTGTATGTGTGTGTGTGTGTGTGTGTGTGTGTATATATATATATATATATATATATATATGTCACAATTCTTGCTCGATGTCACAATTTTCAAATAGACGCATTTTAGGTCACATTCAAAGAGATATGAAACCACAAAATAGTGTCACATATTTATAAATTGTTATCACAGACACAGAATATTCTAAGTTACAATTATACAATATAGTATGTCACCATCACATAACATACTACAAATAATTTAAGTTATGATCTCATATGTGATAGTCACACAACATAATATTTTCTTATCTAATTTAAAAAGAATAAGGGGGTGTTTGAGCCACATTATTTTGGTAATAATGCATTCTTGAATAGTGTATTGATGAGAAATGTGTGGTTAAAAAATAAGAAAAAGTTTTTAATTTGAATGTAATATTATTTTGTTGAAAAATGTGTGATTGAAATGATGTCAAATCACTGTTTAAGAATGCATTTTTTTAGAATAATGTGGCTCAAACAGGCCCTAAATTTGCAAACTTAAGTTTTATGATTTAATCTTATATCGAGACAAATATATTTGTGACGTTTATGTTTAGAATGTTTCAATTCAAGTCCTATAATCAATTTCATACCAATTTATTAATTTATTTTTACTTGTTTGAAATATGGTACTTTTATATCTTTAAAATTGTGATTTGAAACCCAACAAAACTGCATAAACTGATTTGATTTAAAAAAATGAAATGATTTTGTTTGGAATTTTTGTAAATCATTTAAAGTGTTGTAGTTTGAAAATAATTCGAAAGTCGATTCAACTAAAGAATGTTTATCCCTACGAAAATGGATTAAACTGGTCGTACAGGGTCAATGACAAGGATTTTTCCTGCTGATAGGGAAAACGCACAGGCTCCTTTCAAGTCCTGCACTGTTAGCACTTGTATGGTTGTTTCTTCTTTTTTTTTTGGGGTCAACAATCAATCAAAAATAACAAAGTGTGGTACCTACAAAAATTTTGTGAAGGAGCCACGTACCTGTCGCATCGCTCCAACGATAGGGACCATTTCTAGGTCCTGAAATGACAATTTTAAATTGACAAAATTTTCTTTTATTTTTCAACTGTCAATGAAATTTTGTCAAGTTTATATCTGCATAAAATCATGTTATTGACCATGTTCTTGTAGCAAATCTGTAAGCAAATTAAGCTTTTCTAAACTAAAACTTGAAATTATAAAAGTAAATCAAGACTTATTTCAGGAATTAAGCTTTTCTGAACTAAATTTTCAGCTAGCTTAAAAGTTAAAACAAAATCATTGATTAACCAAAAAAAAAGTTACCTAAATATAAAAAATATAGAGCAAATCTCCATGCGTATAGTAGCCCGTTAAGTTATTACAAAAATTCTTACGTTGACAAAAAAGAGATAGACATCTTTGTTTCCTTGTAGAGTATAACTATTTATTTCCTTGTAGAGACACACACAGTAGTATATAAATACCACTATGCATTGCAATTTTCTATCTGCTCTAATCGCTCTATCTCTCTTCTCCATCATCTTCCTTAATGATGCCTGATATTTTGAACCTTTTACTATATGTTTTTGCCTCGATTGTGATGTTTTTGTTTATTCAATGTCTGTTGTCAAAGAGGCGGGATAGATATGTAGAATCAGAACAACATGAATTGCCCATCGTAAATCGTCAACCGTCGCCGTCGCCACCATCATCCCAACTTCAAATCGATCCTAGATAGTCATCGATATTTACATCAAACAAAAAGGTGGAGATACGTGTCTTTCTATTTTGAATTCAAAGACCAAGAATTGTTCCAGTGTCTTCCGGCATGCAACCAAGAATTTCATTTCGAATGCATCAAAACATGGTTGGATATCACTCAAACCTGCCTATTATGCCGCCGGAGTACTGTCATTAAACCATGATTCTTGTTTTTCTCATATTACAAATCTTGAACTTTTTCTTTCGATTTTGATCCTAGAAAGACATTTTTTTTACATGAACACGATGTTTAGTTTTTGAAAGTTACTCAGAATGGGAGATGCTTTCATTGATCAAATGTTGGCAAGGACTATAGTGTACAAAGTGCAGTCATGAATGAAGACGGATCAATAAAGTTTTTTTTTTGTTTATTTTATTGTATTATCTTTTAACTTTGTGAGTAATGAACAGCGTCTTCTTGGATTTTTTCCAAAATGCTCTGTTTAGATAGAAAATAATTTATAAATTCAATTCAAATCAAACACTAATTTTAATCACATATTAATAAATACTACTTAGTACTATTTTCACATTTCATAAGAATCCAGAACTGTAAAATTAATATGGTGAAGAGAGCGGTGTTGGAAAGACTCTAGAAAATAAAGGATACAAGCTGTGACATGAAATTAGAGTTCAGGTACGACAACAAAAATATGATGATTCTATCATCGATTGCTCAATTTAAGTATTTTTGTTATTTAGTCCTTCAAATTTGTAATTAATGTAAAAATAGCATAAACTTAAATTGTAAGAATCCAATAATTGTTAGTCACTTTAAAAATATTACAACGAGATAATATATTTTACTGGTTATAACTATTTAACCACTCATTTATTTGGCCCATTTTTGGTTCTATTAAAAATTAAATTAAATCTAAGTTAAAGTCAATAATTAATTTTAATCATATATTTTATGAGATCAAAAATATTTCAACCATACATTCTATTGATTTCTATCAAAATTTAATTTTTATTTAAATTAAACAGCTTAATTGAAGGCAATCCTGCCCCCATAAATTAGGCCTAAAGCCACACTCTAATCTATCCCCTTCCCCATTTCATCTGGCTAACCCATCATCCAGCCCCAGACCTTCAACAATATACCCCCAAATCTGTCCCCCATCAATACGCTCATATACTTGAGAGTTGACAGCGTCATAGGCCACGAATTGCTTAAAATCATGATTTCAAAATTTAATTATCTTTAATCAGATCATTGAAAGAAGTACAAAAAATATGTGCTAATAGTACACAATATATATACACTTTATTAATTTCAAAAAAAAAATGAATGGTTTCATTTGGAATTTTTGTAAGTAATTTAAAGTGTTGGTAGTTTGAAAATAATTTGAAAATCAATCCAACTAAACAATGTTTATCCCTAGGAGAATGGATTAAACTGGTTGTACAGGTTCGGTGGCAGGGATTTTCCCTACAGACAGGGAAAAATGCACAGGCTCCTTTCAGGTCCTGTACTGATAGCACCTATATGGCTTTTCCCCCCTTTTGGGGCCAACAATCAATCAAAAATAACCAAGTGTGGTATCTATAAAAAAAAATTGAAGGAGCCATGTACCTGTAGCATCGCTTCAACGATAGGGGCCATTTTCGGGTACTGAAATAGCAATTTTTATTGACAAAATTTTATTTCTTTTTTTCAACTATCAATGAAATTTGATCAAGTTATATCTATATAAAATCCTATATTGACCATGTTCTTGCAACAGATCTGTAGAAGAACTAAGTTTTTCTAAACAAAAATTTGAAATTATAAAAGTAAGTCAAGACTAATTTCAAGAATTAAGCTTTTCTTCAATAAATTCTCAACTGGCTTAAAAGTTAAAACAAATTCAATTATAAACAATAAAAAAATACCTAAAATAAAAAAATTAAGAGCAAATCCCCACGTGTACAGTAATTGTTAAGCGATTAAGGTAATAAAAAAATCCTTATGTTGACTGAAAACAAATAGGCATCTTTTATTTCCTTGTACAGACTCACACACAAGTACATAAATACCATTGTGCATTGCAAATTACTGTCTGCTCTAATCGCTCTGTCTCTTTTTTCCATCGTCTTCCTTAATGATGCCTAATATTTTGAACCTTTTACTATATGTTTTCGCCTCGATTGTGATGTTTTTGTTGATTCAATGTCTGATGTCAAAGAGGCGGGATAGACATGCAGAATCGGAACAAAATGAGCTACCAGTCGTAAATCGTCAGCCATTACCACCAACACCCTTGCTACCATCATCCCCAACTTCAAATCGATCCCAGATAGTCATCGATATTTACATCAAACAAGAAAGTGGAGATACGTGTCTGTCTATTTTGAATTCAAAGACCAGGAATTGTTCCGGTGTCTTCGGCGTGCAACCACAAATTTCACTTCGAATGCATCAAAACATGGTTGGATATCGCTCAAACCTATCCATTGTACCGTCGGAGTACTGTCATTGAAACATGATTCTTGCTTTTCTTATATTACAAATCTTGGACTTTTTCTTTCAATTTTGATTCTAGAAAGACATTTTTTATGCAGGAACATGATGCTCAGTTTCTGAAAGTTACTCGAAATGGGAGATGCTTTCACTAAACGAATGTTGATAAGGAATATACTGTACAAAGTGTAACAATGAATGAAGACGGACCAATAAAGTTTTTTTTTTGTTTATTTTATTGTATTATCTTTTAATTTCATTAGTAATGAATCGCGTCTTCTTGGATTTTGTTCAAAAAGCTCCATTTAGATAGAAAATAATTTAGTTCAAATCAAACACTAATTTTAATCACATATTACTAAATACTACTTATTACTATTTTCACATTTCATAAGAATCCAGAATTGCAAAAGTAATATGGTGAAGAGAGTGGTGTTGGATAGACTCTGGAAAATAAAGGATATAAGCTGTGAAATGAAATTAGAGTTCAGGTACGTACGACAAAAAATATGATGATTCAATCATCGATTGCTCAATTTAAGTATTTTTGTTATTTAGTCCTTCAAATTTGTAATTAATGTAAAAATAGCATAAACTTAAATTGTAAGAACCCAATAATTGTTAGTCACTTTAAAAATATTACAATGAGACAATATATTTTACTGGATATAACTATTTACACATTCATTTATTTGGCCCATTTTTAGTTCTATTAAAAATTAAATTAAATCTAAGTTAAAGTCAATAATTAATTTTAAACACATATTTTATAGGATCAAAAATATTTCAACCATACATTCTATTGATTTCTATCAAAATTTAATTTTTATTTAAATCAAACAGCTTAATTGAAGGCAATCGTGCCCCATAAATCAGGCCTAAAGCAACACTCTAATCTATCCCCTTCCCCATTTCATCTGGCTAACCCATCATCCAACCCCAGACCTTCAACGATATACCCCCAAATATGTCCCCATCAATACGCTCATATACTTGAGAGTTGACATCGTCATAGGCCACAAATTGCTTAGAATCATGATTTCAAAATTTAATTATCTTTAATCAGATCATTGAAAGAAGTACAAAAAATATGTTTTAATAGTACACAATATATATACACTTTATTAATTTTAAAAAAATGAATGATTTCATTTGGAATTTTTGTAAATAATTTAAAGTGTTGTGGTTTGAAAATAATTCGAAAATCAATCCAACTAAACAATGTTTATCCCTAGGAGAATGGATTAAACTAGTTGTATAGGTTTGGTGGCAGGGATTTTCCCTACGAACGGGGAAAATTGTACAGGCTCCTTTCAGGTCCTGTACTGATAGCACCTCCATGGTTCCCCCCCCCCCTTTTGGGTCCAACAATCAATCAAAAATTACCAAGTGTGGTATCTATAAAAAAAAAAATTGAAGGAGCCATGTACTTGTAGCATCGCTTCAACGATAGAGGCCATTTTCAGGTGCTGAAATAGCAATTTTTATTGAAATACTTTTATTTCTTTTTTTCAACTGTTAATGAAATTTGATGAAGTTATATCTATATAAAATCCCGTATTTACCATGTTCTTGCAACAGATTTGCAGAAGAACTAAGTTTTTCTAAACAAAAATTTGAAATTATTAAAGTAAGTCAAGACTAATTTCAAGAATTAAGCTTTTCTTCAATAAATTCTCAACTAGCTTAAAAGTTAAAACAAATTCAATTATTGACAATAAAAAAAGTTACCTAAACAAAAAAAATCTAGAGCAAATCTCCACACGTACAGTAATCGTTAAGCAGTTAAGGTAATAAAAAAATCCTTATGTTGACCGAAAACAAATAGGCATCTTTTATTTCCTTGTACAGACTCTCACACTTGTATATAAATACCATTGTGCATTGCGAATTTCTCTCTGCTCTAATCGCTCTGTCTCTCTTCTCCATCATCTTCCTTAATAATGCCTGATATTTTGAACCATTTACTATATGTTTTCGCCTCGATTGTGTTTTTGTTGATTCAATGTCTGATGTCAAAGAGGCGGGATAGACATGCGGAACGGAACAAAATGACCTACCAATCGTAAATTGTCCGCCATTACCACTAACGTCGCCCTACCATCATCCCCAACTTCAAATCGATCCCAGACAATCATCGATATTTACATCAAACAAGAAAGTGAAGATACGTGTCTGTCTATTTCGAATTCAAAGACCAGGAATTGTTCTGGTGTCTTCTGGCGTGCAACCACGTATTTCACTTTGAATGCATCAAAACATGGTTGGATATCACTCAAACCTGTCCAATGTGCCAACGGAGTATTGTCATTGAAACATGATTCTTGTTTTTCTTACATTACAAATCTTGAACTTTTTCTTTGGATTTTGATTCTAGAAAGACATTTTTTTTTTGCATGAACACGATGTTCAGCTTCTGAAAGTTACTCAGAATGGGAGATGCTTTCACTAAACAAATGTTGACAAGGAATATAGTGTACAAAGTGTAACAATGAATGAAGACGGATCAATAAAGTTTTTTTGTTTATTTTATTGTATTATCTTTTAATTTCATGCGTAATGAATCACGTCTTCTTGGTTTTTTTTTTTTCAAAAAGCTCCGTTTAGATAGAAAATAATTTATAAATTTAGTTCAAATCAAACACTAATTTTAATCACATATTACTAAATACTACTAATTACTTTTTCACATTTCATAAGAATCGAGAATTGTAAAAGTAATATGGTGAAGAGAGTGGTGTTGGATAGACTCTGGAAAATAAAGGATATAAGCTGTGAAATGAAATTAGAGTTCAGGTACGTACGACAAAAAATATGATGATTCTATCATCGATTGCTCAATTTAAGTATTTTTGTTATTTAGTCCTTTAAATTTGTAATTAATGTAAAAATAGCATAAACTTAAATTGTAAGAATCCAATAATTGTTAGTCACTTTAAAAATATTACAACGAGACAATATATTTTACTGGTTATAACTATTTAAACATTCATTTGTTTGGCTAATTTTTGGTTCTATTAAAAATTAAATTAAATTTAAGTTAAAGTCAATAATTAATTTTAATCACATATTTTATAGAATAAAAAATATTTCAACCATACATTCTATTGATTTCTATCAAAATTTAATTTTTATTTAAATCAAACAGCTTAATTGAAGGCAATCGTGCCCCATAAATCAGGCCTAAAGCCACACTATAATCTATCCCCTTCCCCATTTCATCTGGCTAACCCATCATCCAACCCCAGACCTTCAACGATATACCCCCAAATCTGTCCCTATCAATACGCTCATATACTTGAGAGTTGATAGCGTCATAGGCCACGAATTGCCTAAAATCATGATTTCAAAATTTAACTATCTTTAATCAGATCACTGAAAGAAGTACAAAAAATATGTGTTAATAGTACACAATATATATACACTTTATTAATTTAAAAAAATGAATGATTTCATTTGGAATTTTTGTAAATAATTTAAAGTGTTGTGGTTTGAAAATAATTCGAAAATCAATCCAATTGAACAATGTTTATCCCCAGGAGAATGGATTAAACTGGTTGTACAGGTTCGTTGGCAGGGATTTTCCCTTCGGACAGGGAAAAATGCACAGGCTCCTTTTAGATCCTGTACTGATAGCACCTCTATGGCTTTTTTCCCCCTTTTGGGGCCAACAATCAATCAAAAATTACCAAGTGTGGTATCTATAAAAAAAAAATTTGAAGGAGCCATGTACCTGTAGCATCGCTTCAACGATAGGGGCCATTTTCAGGGGTTGAAATGGCAATTTTTATTGACAAAATTTTCTTTCATTTTTTTAACTGTCAATGAAATTTGATCAAGTTATATTTGTATGAAATCATGTTATTTACCATGTTCTTGTAACTGATCTATAGAAGAATTAAGTTTTTCTATACAAAAATTTGAAATTATAAAAGTAAGTCAAGACTAATTTCAAGAATTAAGCTTTTCTTAAATAAATTCTCAACCAGCTTAAAAATTAAAACAAATTCGATGATTAACAATAAAAAAAAGTTAGCTAAAATAAAAAAATCTAGAGCAAATCTCCACGCGTACAGTAATCGTTAAGCAGTTAAGGTAATAAAAAAAATCATTATGTTGACTGAAAACAAATAGGCATCTCTTATTTCCTCGTACAGACTAACACACTAGTATATAAATACCATTGTGCATCGCAAATTTTTGTCTGCTCTAATCGCTCTGCCTCTCTTCTCCATCGTCTTCCTTAATCATGCTTGATATTTTGAACCTTTTACTATATGTTTTCGCCTCGATTGTGATGTTTCTGTTGATTCAATGTCTGATGTCAAAGAGGCGGGATAGACATGCAGAATCTGAACAAAATGAGCTGCCAGTCGTAAATCGTCAACCATTACCACCAACGCCGCCGCTACCGTCATCACAAACTTCAAATCGATCCCAGATAGTCATCGATATTTACATCAAACAAGAAGATGGAGATACGTGTCTGTCTATTTTGAATTCAAAGACTAGGAATTGTTCAAAGACTAGGAATTGTTCTAGTGTCTTCTGGCCTGCAACCACGGATTTCACTTTGAAAGCATCAAAACATGGTTGGATATCACTCAAACCTGTCCATTGTACCGTCGGAGTACTGTCATTGAAACATGATTCTTGTTTTTCTTATATTAAAAATCTTGAACCCTTTCTTTCGATTTTGATTCTAGAAAGACTTTTTTTTTTTTGCATGAACACGATGTTTAGTTTCTGAAAGTTACTCAGAATGGGAAATGCTTTCACTAAATGAATGTTGACAAGGAATATAATGTACAAAGTGTAACAATGAATGAAGACAGATCAATAAAGTTTTTTTTGTTTATTTTATTGTATTATATTTTAATTTCGTGAGTAATGAATCACGTCTTCTTGGATTTTTTTTTTCAAAAAGCTCCGTTTAGATAGAAAATAATTTATAAATTCAGTTCAAATCAAACACTAATTTTAATCACATATTACTAAATACTACATATTACTATTTCCACATTTCATAAGATTCGAGAATTGTGAAAGTAATATGGTGAAGAGAGTGGTGTTGAATAGACTATGGAAAATAAAGGATTAAGCTGTGAATTGAAGTTAGAGTTTAGGTACGTACAACAAAAAATATGATGATATCATCAATTGCTCAATTTAAGTATTATTGTTATTTAGTCCATCAAATTTGTAATTAAGGTTAAAATAGCATAAACTTTAATCGTAAGAATCCAATAATTGTCAGTTAGTTCAAAAATATTACAACGAGACAACATATTTTACTAGTTATAAATATTTAGACATTCATTTATTTGGCCCATTTTTTGTTTTATTAAAAATTAAATAAAATCTAAGTTAAAATCAATAATTAATTTTAATCACATATTTTATCGAATCAAAACTATTTCAACTATACATTCTATTGATTTCTATCAAAATTTAATTTTTATTCAAACCAAATAGTTCAATTGTAGGCAATTGCGCCCCATAAATCAGGCCCAAAGCCACACTCTAATCTATCCTCTTCTCCATTATATGTGGCTAACCCATTATCCAACCCTGGACCTTCAACGATATACCCCCAAATCTGTCCCCATCAATATGCTCATATACTTGAGAATTGACAACATCATAGCCCACGAATTGCTTAAAATCATGATTTTAAAATTTAATTATCTTTAATCAGATCATTGAAAGAAGTTCAAAATATATGTGTTAATAGTACACAATTTATGCACACTTTATTAATTTTTTAAAAATGAATGATTTTGTTTGGAATTTCTGCAAATCATTTAAAGTGTTGTAGTTTGAAAATAATTCGAAAGTCGATCCTACTGAACATTGTTTATCCCCAGGAGAACGAATTAAACTGGTCGTACAGGGTCAATGGCAGGGGATTTTCCCTACGAACAAGGAAAAATGCACAGGCTCCTTTCAGGTCCTGCACTGGTAACACTTGTATGACTTCCACCCCCACTTTTTTGGGGCCAAAAATCAATCAAAAATTACCAAGTGTGGTACCTATAAAAATTTTGTGAACGAGCCATGTACCTGTAGCATCGCTTTAACGACAGGGGCCATTTTCAGGTGCTAAAATGGCAATTTTTGAACGAGAAAATTTTCTTTTATTTTTTAGCTGTCAATGAAATTTGGTCAAGTTTACATCTATATAAAATCATGTCATTGACCATGTTCTTGCAGCAGATCTACCAATGTATTAAGCTTTTATAAACTAAAATTTGAAATTGTAAAAGTAAGTCAGAACTAATTTCAAGAATTAAGCTTTTCTTGATAAAATTCTCAACTAGCTTAAAAGTTAAGACAAATTCAACGATTAATTTAAAAAAAAGTTTACCTAAAATAAAAAATCTAGAGCAAATCTCCACACGTACAATAACCGTTAAGCAATTATGGTAATAAAAAAAATCCTTATGTTGACTGAAAACAAGTAGGCATCTTTTATTTCCTTGTACAGACTCACACACTAGTATATAAATACCTTTGTGCATTGCAAATTTCTATCTGCTCTAACCGCTATCTCTCTTCTACATCGTCTCCCTTAATGATGCTTGATATTTTGAACCTTTTACAATATGTTTTCGCCTCGATTGTGATGTTTTTGTTGATTCAATGTCAGCTGTCAAAGAGGCGGGATAGATATGCAGAATCAGAACAAAATGAGCTACCAGTCGTAAACCGTCAAGCACTGTCGTCGCCATCGTAGCCACCATCATCACCAACTTCAAATTGATCCCAGATAGTCATTGATATTTACATCAAACAAGAAGGTGGAGATACATGTCTGTCTATTTTGAATTCAAAGACCAGGAATTGTTCCGATGTCTTCCGACATGCAACCACGGATTTCACTTCAAATGTATCAAAACATGGTTGGATATCACTCAAACTTGCCCATTGTGCCGCTGGAGTACTGTCATTGAACCATGATTCTTGTTGTTCTTATATTATAAATCTTGAACTTTTTCATTTAATATTGATCCTAGAAAGACATTTTTTTGAACATGAACACGATGTTTAGTTTCTGAAAGTTACGCAAAATGGGATATGCTTTCACTGAAAGCATGTTGACAAGGTATATAGTGTACAAAGTGTAGTCGTGAATTAAGATGAATCAATAAAGTTTTTTTTATTTATTTTATTGTATTATCTTTTAATTTTGTGAGTAATGAATCACGTCTTCTCATAATTTTTATTTTTCAAAAAGCTCCGTTTAGATAGAAAATAATTTATAAATTCAATACAAATCAAACACTGATTTTAATCACATATTACTAAATACTACTTATTACAATTTTCACATTTCATAAGAATCAAGAATTATAAAAGTAATATGATAAAGAGAGTGGTGTTGTATAGATTCTGGAAAATAAAGGATATAAGGTGTGAATTGAAATTAGAGTTCAGGTACGTACGACAAAAAATATGATGATTCTATCATCGATTGCTCAATTGAAGTATTTTTGTTATTTAGCCCTTCAAATTTGTAATTAATGTAAAAATAGCGTATACTTAAATTATAAGAATCCATTAATTGTCAGTCAGTTTAAAAATATTACAATTAGACAATATATTTTACTAGTTATAGCTATTTAGACATTCATTTATAGGGCCCATTTTTTGTTCCATTAAAAATTAAATTAAATCTAAGTTAAAGTTAATAATTAATTTTAATCACATATTTTATGGGATCAAAAATATTTCAATCATACATTCTATTGATTTCTATCAAAATTTAATTTTTATTTAAACCAAACAGCCCAACTGAAGGCAATCGTGCCCCATCAATCAGGCCCAAAGCCACACTCCAATCTATCCCCTTCTCCATTAAATGTGGCTAACCCATCATTCAATCCCATACCTTCAACGATATACCCCCAAATCTGACCCCATCAATACGCTCATATACTTGAGACTTGATAGTGCCATAGGCCACGAATTGTTTAAATCATGATTTTAAAATTTAATTATCTTTAATCAGATCATTGAAAGAAGTTCAAAAAATATGTGTTAATCTTACACAATATATATACACTTTATTAATTTTAAAGAAATGATTGATGTTATTTGGAATTATTTTAAATCATTTAAAGTGTTGTAGTTTGAAAATAATTCAAAAGTCGATCCAATTGAACAATGTTTTTCCCCAGGAGAATGGATTAAACAGGTTTTACAGGGTCAATGGCGGGATTTTCCCTATGGACACGAAAAAATGCATAGGCTCCTTTCAAGTCCTGCACTGGTAGCACCTGTATGGCTTTTTTTTCTTTTTTTTTTTTGGGGCCAACAATCAATCAAAAATTACCAAGTGTGGTACCTATAAAAATTTTGTGAAAGAGCCATGTACTTGTAGCATCACTCCAACGATTGGGGCCATTTCCAGGTGTTGAAATGGTAATTTTCTTTTATTTTTTAACTGTCAATGAAATTTCGTCAAGTTTATATCTGTATAAAATCCTGTGATTGACCATGTTCTATTCTAAACTAAAATTTGAGATTAAAAAAGTAAGTCTAGACTTATTTGAAGAATTAAGCTTTTCTTAACTAAATTCTCAACTAGTTTAAAAGTTAAAATAAATTCAATGATTAACAACAAAGAAAAAAAGTTACCTAAAATAAAAAATCTAGAGCAAATCTTCATGTGTGCAATAGTCGTTAAACCGTTAAGGTAATAAAAAAATGCTTACGTTGACTGAAAACAAATAGGCATCTTTTATTTCCTTGTAGAGACTCACACACACTAGTATATAAATACCATTGTGCATTGCAAATTTCTATCTGCTCTAATCGCCCTGTCTCTCTTCTTCATCATCTTCCTTAATGATGCCTGATATTTTGTACCTTTTACTATTTGTTTTCGCCTTGACTGTGATGCTTTTGTTGATTCAATGTCTGCTGACAAAGAGGCGGGATAGATATGCAAAATCGGAACAAAATGAACGGCCAATCGTAAACCGTCAACCATTACCACCAACGACGCCGCTACCATCATCCCCAACTTTAAATTGATCCTAGATAGTCATCGATATTTACATCAAACAAGAAAGTGGAGATACGTGTCTGTCTGTTTTGAATTCAAAGACCAGGAAATGTTCCGGTGTCTTCTGGCGTGCAACCACGGATTTCACTTCGAATGCATCAAAACATGGTTGGATATCACTCAAACCTGTCCATTGTACTGTCGGAGTACTGTCATTGAAACATGATTCTTGTTTTTCTTATATTAAAAATCTTGAACTCTTTCTTTCGATTTTGATTCTAGAAAGCCTTTTTTTTTTTGCATGAACACGATGTTTTGTTTTTGAAAGTTACTCAGAATGGGAGATGCTTTCGCTAAACGAATGTTGACAAGGAATATAGTGTACAAAGGGTAACAATAAATGAAGACGGATCAATTAAGTTTTTTTTGTTTATTTTATTGTATTATCTTCTAATTTCGTGAGTAATGAATCACATCTTCTTGGATTCTTTTTTTTCAAAAAGCTCCGTTTAGATAGAAAATAATTTATAAATTCAGTACAAATCAAACACTATTTTTAATCACATATTACTGAATACTACTTATTACTATTTTCACATTTCATAAGAATCCAGAATTGTAAAAGTAATATGGCAAAGAGAGTGGTGTTGTATAGACTCTGGAAAATAAAGGATATGAGGTGTGAATTGAAATTAGAGTTTAGGTACGTACGACAAAAAATATGATGATTCTATCATCGATTGCTCAATTTAAGTATTTTTATTATTTAGTCCTTCAAATTTGTAATTAATGTAAAAATAGCATATACTTAAATTGTAAGAATCCATTAATTCTCAGTTAGTTTTAAAATATTACAATTAGACAATATATTTTACTAGTTATAGCTATTTAGACATTCATTTATTTGGCCCATTTTTTGTTCCATTAAAAATTAAATTAATTCTAAGTTAAAGTCAATAATTAATTTTAGTCACATATGTTATGGGATCAAAAATATTTCAACCATACATTCTATTGATCTCTATCAAAATTTAATTTTTATTTAAACCAAACAGTTCAATTAAAGGCAATCGTGCCCCATAAATCAAGCCCAAAGCCACACTCTAATCTATCCCCTTCTCCATTACTTGTGGCTACCCCATCATCCAGCCCCAGACCTTCAACGATATATCCCCAAATCTGTCTCCTTCAATACACTCATATACTCGAGACTTGACAACGTCATAGCCCACGAATTGCTTAAACTCATTATTTTAAAATTTAATTATCTTTAATAAGATCATTAAAAGAAGGTCAAAAATGTGTTAATAGTACACAATATATATATACACTTTATTAATTTTAAAAAATGAATGATTTTGTTTGGAATTTTTGTAAATCATTTAAAGTGTTGTAGTTTGAAAATAATTCGAAAGTCAATCCAACTGAACAATGTTTATTCCCAGGAGAATGGATTAAATTGGTCATATAGGGTCAATGGCAGGGGATTTTCCCTACGGATAGGGAAAAATGCACAAGCTCCTTTCAAGTCTTGCACTGGTACCACCTGTATGGCTGCTCTCTTTTTTTCTTTTCCTTTTTAAGGCCAACAATTAATCAAAAATTACCAAGTGTGGTACCTATAAAAATTTTGTGATGGAGCCTTGTACCTATAGCATCACTCCAACGATAGGGGCCATTTCCAAGTGCAGACATGGCAATTTTTGATTGACAAAATTTTCTCTTATTTATTTTGACTGTCAATGAAATTTCTTCAAGTTTATATCTATATAAAATCCTGTTATTGACCATGTTCTTGTTGCAGATCTATAGAAGAATTAAGCTTTTCTAAACTAAATTTTGAAATTATAAAAGTAAGTCAAGACTTTTTTCAAGAATTATGCTTTTCTTAACTAAATTCTCAACTAGCTTAAAAGTTAAAACAAATTCAATAATTAACAATAAAAAAAAAATTAACCTAAAATAAAAAAAAAATCTAGAGCAAATCTCCACGTGTACAGTAACCTTTATGCGGTTAAGGTAATAAAAAAAATTCTTACGTTGAATGAGAACAAATAGGCATCTTTTATTTCCTTGTACAGACTCACACACTAGTATATAAATACCATTGTGCATTGCAAATTTCTGTCTGCTCTAATCGCTCTCTCTCTTCTCCATCGTCTTCCTTAATGATGCATGATATTTGTACCTTTTACTATTTGTATTTGCCTCGATGTGATGTTTTTGCTGATTCAATGTCTGCTGACAAAGAGGTGGGATAGATATACAGAATCGAAATAAAATGAGCTGCCACCCGTAAACCGTCAATCATCACCGTCGCCGCAACTGCCACCATCATCACCAACTTCAACTCGATCCCAGATGAAGGAAGGGAAGGAGGATGAAATAGTCGTCGAAATTTACGTCGAATAAGAAAGTGGAGATCGTGAATGCTCTATCCGTCTATCTGAATTCAAAGATTAGGAATTGTTCTGGTGTCTTCCGGCATGCAACTGTGGATTTCACTTCGAATGCATCAAAACACGGTTGGATATTAGTCAAACCTGCCCATTGTGCCGTCGGAGTACTGTCATTGAACCATGATTCTTGTTTTTCTTATATTACAAATCTTGAACTTTTTCTTTCGATTTTGATCCTAGAAAGACTTTTTTTTGTACGTGAACACGTTGTTTAGTTTTTGAAAGTTAATGAGAATGGGAGATGCTTTCACTGTACGAAGTGTAGTTATGAATGAAGACACATCAATAAAGTTTTTTCGTTTATTTTATTGTGTTATCTTTTAATTTTGTGAGTAATGAATCACGTCTTCTTTGATTTTTTTCAAAAAGCTCCGTTTAGATAGAAAATAATTTTAAAATTCAATTCAAATCGAACACTAATTTTAAATTTCATATTACTAAATGCTACCAATTATTATTTTCACATTTCATAAGAACCAAGAATTGTAAAAGTAATATGGTGAAGAGAGTGAGCCCCCCAGGGCACATCCGAGTTGGTGGATCAATCACTTCGCTGGGACGCTGGAAGCAAGGGTGGGGGAGTTCGATTCCTGGAGTTAACACTGGGAGCCATATGGAGAGGAAGCCATTGGTGTGAACAAACGCCCAGTGAGGAGAGCTCTCTTTGTGGAAGGAGTCCAAATGAGTTGTGGGAACCTGGGAGCCAATAAGGGCACATCCTGCGATTTACCTCCCTAAGCTGCTGAGGGGCCAGAGGTTTAGGGACAAGGATCTAGTCGGACGCAAGCCCGGACACCTTGTAAAAAAAAAAAAATATGGTGAAGAGAGTGGTGTTAAATAGACTCTGGAAAATAAAGGATGTAAGCTGTGAATTGAAATTAGATTTTAGGTATGACAAAAAAATGATGCTTTTATTATCAATTGCTCAATTTAAGTATTTTTGTTATTTAATTCTTCAAATTTGTAATTAAAGTAAAAATAGCATAAACTTATATCATAAGAATCCAATAATTGTCGGTCAGTTTAAAAAATATTACAATGAGAGTATATTTTATTAGTTATAACTATGTAGATATTAATTTACTTGGCCCATTTTTGGTTCAAATTAAATTAAATCTAAGTTAAAGTCCACAATTAATTTTAATCACACATTTTATGGGATCAATAGTAGTTCAACCATACATTCTATTGATTTCTATCAAAATTTAATAAAAATCTAATTTTTATTTAAACTAAACAGCTCAATTAAAGGCAATCATGCCGCATAAATCAGGCTAAAGCCAGACTCTAATCTATCGCCTTCTCCATTACGTGGCTACCCCATCATCCAGCCCAAGTCCTTCAACAATATACCCCCAAATCAGCCCCATCAATAGGCTCATATACTTGAGACTTGACAACGTCATAGTCCACGAATTGCTTAAAATCATGATTTTGAAATTTAATTATCTTTAATCAGATCATTAATAGAAGTTCAAGAAATATGTGTTAATAATATACAATAAATATACACTTTATTAATTTTAAAATAGTATTATTAGTTAAAAATCACAAAATCTGAAAAGAGAAAATCATATTATTAATAATGAAATTTAGTGACTGGATTCTCATGTTTGAAATGAAACTTTCAATCTTGAAACATGTCACAATTCTTGCTTGATATCACAATTTTCAAATAGACGCATTTTAAGTCACATTCAAAGTGATATGAAACCACAAAATAGTGTCACATATTTATAAATTGTTATCACAGACACCCACTTTTATAAGTTACAATTACACAATATAGTATGTCACCATCACATAACATACTACAAATAATTTAGGTTACGATCTCATATGTGACAGTCACACAACATAATATTTTTTTATCTAATGCAAAACGAATAAATTTGCAAACTTAAATTTTATGGTTTAATCTTATATCGAGACAAATATATTTGTGAAGTTTATGTTTAGAATGTTTCAATTCAAGTCCTATATTCAATTTCATACCAATATAATTTTTTTCATCATTAGTACCATGCAATGCTATCTAGTTTGTCTATCTTACTAAACACATATACCATAAGATCCACTTTACATAATTTTGCTACCATTTGGGCTATGTATGAAAATTTTGGGATTCGTTGTGAGATTCATGTGATTGGAGGGGAGGAGTTAAACTTACATGTGTTGGAGTTTACCAAGAGGGGAGGCTATGACAAGGTTGGTTAACATGTAATATTTTTTGTTCCTTAAAAATCATATTTCTTTTTTCGTAATTTAATTTATTTATTTTTCTCTCCAAAACTTTCTTGAAAAGGTATGGATAAGAAATGAGGGAAATAATTGGAATTGTTTACTTCTCTCCAACAACTAGGAGTGCTTCTTATGCTTTGAGAAAATGTTATTTCATTCTCGATCCAACAGGTACATGTAACACCATTTATTATTATTATTATTATTATTATTATTATTATTATTATTATTGTTGTTGTTGTTGTTGTTGTTGTTGTTGTTGTTATTATTATTATTATTATTATTATTATTATTAGTATTATTATTATTATTATTATTATTATTTTTTATCTCTTTTGGCCGAATGATATTGTTTCTAAGTTCTATTTTTGGATGGCATGTTTTTATTTGCATCTATTTGCTTGAATTTTGTTTGCATGTCTTATATTTTGATCTATTAATTTCTTTTCCAGTATACAAATGATTTGTCATTTATTAGAACTTTTTTCATCGTTATCTTTTAGGTTTTGTAGATGTTTAATGCTTTACTATTGTCCATTTATTAATTTGATTAGTCTTTCCTACCTAACAGCGCAAAATATCAAAATAGTTTATGCACTCGATTTGCTTTCTTTCTATTTGTCATTATCAACTTGACCTTATGATAGCGATGAAAAGTGATTCATGAAATTAAAGTTGGTTTTTTTTTAGTTTTGTTGTTTACGGCCTAACGTAATATAAACAAAGAAAAATAATTTATGTAATAGATATTAATTTATTTAATTTTTTCTTTGCTACCATACATAATGAAATTACAAAAAAAAAAGATAGATGTAATAGATATGCATTAATTTCATTTCATTATTTATGACCTAATGCAAAGAAAACGAGGAAAAATGAACCTTACTCCTTATGGACCTATGGTTTGAGAAATGTTATTTCAATTTTCTTTTCTATTATGAACGAACTTACTTCTTAGGACATCATTGCCTCATACTTGATCCAACCGATACATGTATCACTATTTTTTTTTTCTTTTCAATTTTACCTTTTCGCTTTTGTGGCTGAATGATGTTCTTTCTAGGTTCTATTTGTGGATGGCGTGTTTTTATTTGCATCTATTTGTTTGGATTTTGTTACATATCTTATGTTTTGATCTGTTAATTTCTTTTCAAGTATACACTTGAATTTACATTTATTTATTTAAGGTTAGGTTAGAACTCTTTTCATCGTCATTTTTAGGTTGATGTTTAATGCTTTACTATTGTCCATTTATTAATTGATTTTGTCTTTACAACCTAACGGCATAAAACGACAAAATAATTGATTTGTATATTAATTTTTTTAATTTTGTCTTTACAACCTGACGTAATAAAATCAGAAAAATTGATATATGGAACAGATATGAAATTTCAATATGGATTTTAAAGTTTAGAGCCACAAGTATGGCCCAAATATTGCACTAGTAGACAATTAATTGTAAGTGCTAAGCAGATAAAAAATTTTGAACCATACATCAGATAATTTCACTGCCACAAAAGTTATTGTTCAATTCTCTTGGCAAGTCAACTTATTAAGATTACACTGTTTGATAACCTTGAAGAGACATAATACTTAAGATTAGATTGAGTTAAAATGAACCGTCTAGCAGTTATCTACAAACCATTCTCTCCCTTTTATATCCATTACTTCTAGCAATCTCTCAATTAAGCCTCTGTCCATTTTTTTTCTTCGTTCATTTTCATAATTTTTTCAGTGACTACTCTAGCGAGTTCTTATTTTCTGAGGAACCTATATTTGTTGGAAATGGCATACAAGGATATACCCTTTTCGGGTGCTAGTGGCCACCCATGAAGTCGTTGTCATGGATCCTACTCTCTTTATGAGCAATCTCTAGACCTTCCATTTTATCGTGGGTACAAAGTTTATGTATAGATAAATTAACTGCATTTTCTTCTTGTCTTTAACAGTGTAATTTCTAAACAAAAAACTTGGCAGATCTATAAATAATATTTTTACTATTTTCTATCATTGCTGCCGTCCAATACTATCTGTTCTATCCATCTTAGCAAACATGCTATAAGATACACTTTACAAAATGTTGTTACCATTTTGGCTATGTATAATTATTGTTGGATTTTATGCAAGGTTTCCTGTGATTGGAGGGAAGGAGTTAAACCTGCATGTGTTGTATGGGTTACCAAGAGGGGAGGTTATGACAAGGTTGGTGAACAAATAATATTTTTTGTGCTTTAAAATTAACAAATTCTTTTTCCCTTTATAATTTATTTATTTTTCTCTTCGAAAATGTACGGACAAGAAATGGAGGGATATCGTTGGCATTTTTGACTTCTCTCCAACAACTACAAGTGCTTCTTATGCTTTGAGAAAACGTTATTTTAGTTTGCTCTTCAATTTTGAACAAGCTTACTTCTTACAACATCATTATCCCCATTCTTGATTTTAACGGGTACATAAATCACTATTTTTGTACCATTTTTCTTTTTGGCTAAGTGATGTTCTTTCTAAAGGTTGAACCTCAACCTTGAGGGTCCCACCGCCCCATCTCAGGAACATTGTGAATGAGGTAAATCGCGGGATGTATCCCAACAGGCTAGGGAACAGGAGCTTCTCCGTATACTAGTTCCCACAAAGAGTTCAATTCCATATCTAAGAAATCGAACTCTCACATTGCGGCTACCAATAAAGTTGAGACTACCTCACTCCTGTCCTTTACCCCATTAGGTTATGCCTCGAAGGACAAGTGACGTTCTTTCTAGCTTCTAACTGTGGATGGCATGTTCTTATTCACATCTATTTGCTTGAATTATGTCTACATATCTTACGTTTTGATCTATTAATTTCTTTCCAGCGTATACTTGATTTTTCATTTATTTAAGGCTAGAACTCTTTCAATCGTCATTTTTAGGTTTTTTTAGATGTTTAAGGCTTTATTATTTTCCATTTATTAATTTGATTTTGTCTTTACTACCTAACATCGCAAAATGATAAAATAATTTATGCACTCGATTTGCACTCTTTCTATAAGTTGTTTTTAACTTGACCTTATGAAAATGAGGAGAAAAAGAATCATGAAATTTACGTTAATTTTTTTAGTTCTGTTGTTTACGGCCTACTATAAGATAAAACAAAAAAAAATGATTTATGCAGTAGACATTAATTAATTTAATTTTGTCTTTACGGACATAATTGTTAGAATTGGTTAAAAAATAACTAAAAATTGGTTAAGTGTAAAAGTGGAAAATGAAAAGATGTGATTTTGTGTCAACTTCAATCAAATATTCGGACTTGATTCGATGGTCAAATTACAAAAGTAAATAGACCAACTTATTCTACTCGTGGAGTAGATCATTATGATATATTTGGAATCTCGAAACCAATTTTGAATGAATGAGAAATTGCGGTCCAAAATTGGAAGAAATCAAGTGTTGCAACTTTTTGAAATGATGCAAGTTTTGACCAAGTGTTGCAACTTTCGAAAGAATGCAGGTTTTGGCCCACACTACTTCATTTGTACTCTTTTTACATCTATAAATAGGACCCTGAGGACATGGTTTTGGGTACACTAATTTGCATTGAGCACTCATTATTCTCTTGCAATTCTCTCATTTCTATTTCTATAACATTTTCATGAATTTTTTTTTCGTAGAGGGGAAAAAATTCCCTGGTTTCTTGTGGTTTGAACTGCTGCTACCACAAATTGTAAATTCATTGTATCTTGAGAGACAACTGTTATTCACTATGAGCATTGTAGCAAGGCAATTTGTCTTAAGGACAGAGATAACGTCTCTGTTTGGATTATTCTCTATTTTTTATTCCTTCTTAGTTCTTGTTTTGTGTAATCGTTTACCACATTTTTATATACTGAAACTCTGTCCAAAATTCCGTTCATATAAATTGTGTTTTGATCACGCTCCTGTGGGTTAAAACTAGTCGAACAAATATATCAAAAATTAATCCTTACATAGCTTATTTCTATAAGTTGTTTCCAACAATAATGAAATGACAAAAAAATGATATATGTAATAGATATGTACTACTTTCATTTTATTGTTACGACCTAATCAATATAGATTTATTTTCTAGATAATAATAATAATAATAATAATAATAATAATAATTTTAAATTTATTAAATATTTATTTTCGCTAATTTCATGTAGATCCAAAAGTTCAAAATAGATTATATGCTTACAGTGCCAAGTATTTTACACAAATATTGCAAAGTAGATAATTAGTTACAAGTGCTACGCTAACACTAAAACAAAAATAGCATTTTGTAATGAACAAAAAAAGTTGCGAAACCTTGGTTTCTCCGTAGAGTTGAAGGATATGACATCGTTCAATGACTGTTGCAAAAGACCTTTAAAGAACGTCGTCGTTTGTTTTTTGTAATGTTCATTGATTGTTGTTAATAACCTTTTTGCAACGTTCTTTAAAAGTCGCTAATAATTTTTTGGCAACGTTCTTTAAATGTAGCAAATAATTTCTTTGCAATGTTTTTTGTCTATTGTTTATGCTTATATTTTTATTTTTTCGAAATATTTAAATGTTCTCGTTTCTTACCTTTAAAAAAAAACTTAATACAAATATCATTCAGTATGTATATTTGTTATTTGAAATAATACTAAATATTTTTCTAGATTAATGAAGTATTGGTATATAAGTCATGCTTTTACAGGAGCATCAATGTATTTATGACAAATAGATTTTACATATAAAATTTTGATTTCTTCAAAAATAATAAAATAATATTCTTTTTGGTTCTTTATGTAATTGATTTGATATGTCAAAAGATAAAACTCAATGACATGATATAGACGATAATAGTCAACTTGCTGCCTTTAGGATTGCTTTTGGAATATAGATGAAATAGTATCGCCTTTTTCTTCGTATCCATAGGGAATAAATTTTAATAATTTGCATTTTGAGTTGGACATTCTTGAACGATAAAATCAATGACGTGTCATTTTGATAAAGTGTTATATAACTAAGAAGAAAAATAGAAGAAAATTAATATAGTATTTATTTTATTGAGAATCAATATCCCATATTTGTATGTTTCAATTAAGACAATAGGGGTAATGTGGAATGTTTATCCTTGTGGAAAAGCATGACCCTAGCAAGCTTGAGGTCCTTGGTTTGAAATTGTGCATTCTCCAAGACTCCAAGTAGTGAATTTAAAAAAATAATAAAAATTGTTGAAAATTTGCCAAAAAATAAAATAAAAAATTGTGCATTCTCCAAGACTCCAAGTAGTGAATTTAAAAAAATAATAAAAATTGTTGAAAATTTGCCAAAAAAAAAAAAAAGGTTGTTTGGACCAATTGGTTCGAAGGATTTGAGCAAAATCCGATTTAGTTAAAAGAAATACTATTATAAAAAGTCATATAACATTCTAAAAATATGAAATGCAATTCATTTCATAAAAAATTATACATTTTGCAAATAAGATTAATAATTATAAATTTAGAAAATTGAAGCAAGTATTGTCATAGAACTACAAAATCCAATAAAGTTGGCAGCATAGTTAATCGAGGAAGCTAATTAAGAAGAAAGAAAAGAAAAAGAATTTAATTATAATGTAATAAGAATTTTAAAATAATATAAAGTGAAAGGTAAAATGAGAAATATAAATTTGCTTTTCACTAACATGTAAGAATACATAAATATTGATTGCATGTTTACGTAATGCTTTATTCTTTGAGAATATTAAATAAAAATTATGAAAGAGTGAAAAGTATCTTCGCTATTTAATTTATTTAGAATTTTCGTTCTTAAACGGACATGTGGCAATTTACTTTGCACAAGTCTCATAAATTATTTCTAATAATAGAACCAAATATAATTTAGCTTATCTATTCTAGCATGGTGTTTCTACTTTTTACTTTTCTCAGCTCTGAAATATTCTTTCCAAATAAAGAAATAAAATTTACGATTTACCTTCCACTGTTCTCAGCTCTGAAATAATCTTTTCACATAAAGAACTAAAAATTATTTTACCTTCCATTTTTCATTCTAGCCAAACAGGCCCTTGATCCTGGTCTTTGGGCAAAATTTTCAAAAGAAGTCACTCAACTTATAGGGTCAAATTCATGTTAGTCATTCAACTGTAATTTAGTTTAATTTAATTACTATACATATATTTTTATTTCAATTTAGAGTTTGTTTGGTTTAGATTTTAAGCCAATTAAAATCAATTTTTTGATCGTTATTTCACTATTTTAACCGTCATTTTTGAATTTTTCTTTCACAAATAGAATCCACTTTATCTCTAACGGTCAAAAAATCAATTATCAAAATCCGACCAAACAAGCACTTATCATTGTGTATATAATTCTTACCAAAAGTGACAAAGAACCCATGATTTGTCTTTTGGAGTACAACTATTTTAGGACTTGAATTTACATTACTCACTGTAAACTCAATATTTTTCAAGATTCAACATCTATATTAAAAAGTAACGTACAATATTTTTTAAAGTTCAGTGATCAAAACTCAATATTTTAAATTTCAGTGAACAATCGAAAACATGGATATAAATTCAGTGAATAAAACTCGACATTTTAAACTTCAATGGTGAATTAATGATATAAACCTAAATTCAGTGATCATTGAAACAATTAACTCTAAAGTAGAGTATTAACTATTTATTACTTTATTCTTATACTCTCTTCTTGAGTTATATACTCTCTTCTTGAGTTAATTGTTTCAAAGGTCATTGAATTTAGATTCATATCTTTGATTGGTGACTGAAATTTAAAATGTCGAGTTTTGATCATTAAACTTAGATGTTTTCAATTGCTTATTGAAATTTAAAATATTGAGTTTTGACTATTGAACTTTTAAAAATTTTATACATTATTTATTAAATTTTAAAAAATAATGTACATTACTCACTATAAATCCAATATTTTTTAAAATTTAACAGTTGTTCTAGTAAGTCCCTGTTTGACCCCCATTACCTGAAAATGAAAATGGGGAGAATAGTATTTTTTAGAAAAATGAATGGTTGAAAAAAAAGAAAAAGTTTTCGATTTACGTGTAATATTATTTTATAGAAGATTGTGTGATTGAAAATAGGAGAGAGAAAAATAGAATGTAATGTAATTTAATTTAATGGGATGAAACAAGGGCTAAGTAACAACATATTCAAATGGTCAAACACTCCACATTTCAATTTTAAATTTCAACTAACACAGAGACATAAGTTAACCATTAACTCCTCCCTCCTCCTCCTCCTCCTCCTCTCTAGTTCTTTCTTGAATCAGATTTAAATCCGAGCTTATAGTGCGGATGAGTCTCTTTCGGTTGGTGGGTTTGTGAAAGTTGGCTGAATTTTTGGGTTTGAATATACATACACATTTATATACATAAATGTAGACGTGGGTTTTCAAGAATTTGTATTCCTGAGGTATATGTCTTGATCTGCTTTTCTCAACCTTCGAATTTTTGGTTATATAGATACTTAAATGTTTCATGTTTCTGTTCACATTTGATTATCTTTTTGAATTTTAACACTGCTGGTTTTCAAAGCGTTGAACATTGTGCGGATTCAGTTGAGTTTGGGTTTTCTGGGTCTTCCTCATTTATCTATATATTTATTTTTCTATCTCTGTGACAGTTTAGTTTTTTTTTTTTTTTTTGAGAGTGCTAAAGAGTGGTCTTTTGTTAATTTTGATGATTTGTCAAAAGGGTAAAGTTTGGTGAAATTTGTGCATTTTGGATGTCAGGGCTTTTAATTCAAAAAATAAAATAAAATAAATTATATAATTTTTATGATTCTTGCAGATCTCTGAAGCTATGAAGCTTGTATTTGCTTACAGCCCTTTTAGTAGTTTAGCTACTTTTTTTCTTCTTGATACCATTGAAGGTTTTTTCTTTTTCTTTTTTTTTATAAGAATAATTTTTATTTTTTTATTTCTTGAATTTCTATTTCTTTCCAAAATATAAGTTTTAGAGTCACATCTTAAACTCCAAAGATTATTACCTTATCTCTATGATTTAGCTTTATATTTTTAGGTCCTTATACCAAACTTGCAAATCAATGTTGTCATTATGTGGCTAACCGCTAATGAATTCCTTTGAGTCCATATTAATACACGGGTTGATATATTTCCATAGAGACCAGACTAATTTAATTAATGTTTGGATATAATTCTGCATAAAGTTGACTTTGATTGGGGCAAGTGAAAATATGAAAACTAAGTTCACTTTAAGAACTTAAAGATAAGCTGTATCCAACAAAAGTATGTGATTGAATCGACTTTAATGTCCATGAGAAGTTGTCCTTTTCTAAGTTCCCCTTTTCTCTTTTTTCTATCTATAAATGCCTTTTCTAACGCACCCCTTTTTTCTTTTCTTTTTGGCAATATATTTTTGTCTCTGAAACTATCTACTTTTGCTCATTTGCAGACTAAAATAGATGTAAATGGATATTTAATCTATTGGGAAACGACTTTTGAAATACTACCAAGGTTTAGAAAAGTGCCTGATATTAGTTTAGACATCTTGGTTCCGGTTTACCAGTTTGAGGTTAGATGTCATTCCGATGCATAGCTCGGGATATATGAGATAGTTTTGGGAGCTTATCCCGGCGTAGTTTTGATTACGAGATAGTTTTGAGAGCTTATCCCGGCGTAGTTTTGATGTAAGGCTGCCTGGACATCACGGGGGAAAATCTCATGGTTCATTTCATGATATAAATAACCAAACTTTGGTAATTCAGAATAATCGTTGGGCTAATCTACCACAGGAGCTACTTTACGATGTGATTAAAAGGTTAGAAGAGAATGAGAACACATGGCCTGCTAGGAAGCATGTGGTAGCTTGTGCAGCTATTTGCAGGTCATGGAGGAGCATGTGCAAGGAAATTGTCACGGGTCCAAAAATCTGTGGGAAACTTACTTTTCCAGTTTCTTTAAAGCAGGTGACTTTGCACCACTTGTTCTGCTTTGGTATTGTGCGAGATAATAACATTTTTGCGTATTTTAATGTTGTTTAGTTACCCACGTTTACCAATTATATGCATTTGCTGATTGGTTCTATGAAAGCAAATACTGAATCATGCTTATTTTCCTTCGTAGTCGGGGCCTCGTGATGGAACCATTCAATGCTTCATCAGGAGGGACAAGTATAATTTGACGTACCATCTTTTCTTGTGCCTGAGTCGTGGTATGCATTCTCTAGACCTTCTGAAGTTAATTATGTATTTGTAGTATTGAGTGTTTAAATGGTACTTCATCGTCAACCTGACTTTTTGTATCAAAGGAGATCTCTATAATAGCATGAACCCTTACTATTTGATAAATTACTAGTATATGTATTTTGCATCATGTTAGAAGGTGCTTCCATAGACATGCATGACTTCTTTTTTTAACAAAAAATTATTTGTTTGGCTACAAAAGGTAGCTGATATTATGTTACAAACTGAGAAAGCAAAATTAGGTTGGTCTCCTGATCATTATAAAATCTAACATCATATATTCATGTACAAACTAGTGGAAAATAAATTTTACGTACTTTAGAAGTACAAAAATGGCCCGCAAAATGGCTATCCAATTAGTCTCTACATAAGTAATGTAGAGCTATTTTTCTAAATAAATTATTTAATCTGGAGAATGTTCAACTCTTTAATGATGATTTCACAAATATGCTACAATTGTTTTTTGTGGAAACTCCCCTCCTTGATATCCACTTGACAGTAATTGAGTAAAGTAAGCAAGAATATCATCTCTTCTAGAACTGTGATGTACAGAGCAATTCTGTGTTAGAAGCATGAAACAAATTTGTTGAAACATGATCTTGAATCTTTCATTTTGAGATTCATATGCTGTTGACAAGTAGTAGTTTTCCATATCTGCACATTATGTGTCTGATTGCATGGACAGTTGCGAAGAAGAATATTATCATGAACAGAACATTTTTAGTGTTTGCACTCCCTTCACTTTTGCCTATTTGTTCCTGTTCTTATGTTAGTTGCAATTTAATTTTACCAGCTTTGCTAGTAGAAAATGGAAAATTTCTTCTCTCTGCAAAAAGAACTCGACGAACTACTTGTACAGAGTATGTTATCTCAATGGGCGCAGATAATATTTCTAGATCAAGCAGCACATTTATTGGAAAACTAAGGTAACATTGATTATAAATTTTTTTTATTCTATTATATCTGCCTTTGTGTTATTACTTTCTCCCATGTTAGTTAAATGTTTCTTGTGATGTCTTGAGAAAGTACGAGAGAGACAAATTTCTTATGGGGATACATACTGGAGTTTATAATTGATATTCTACTTATAGGGATTTCTTAGAAGCTATCATACTAATTTATGTCAATGTCTGATTTGGAAAAATAATGATTGTTTCTCCTGTGTTGAGTAGAGTTGTATAGTTTTGTTGGTGACATTACATTCTTTTGAGAATGCATACCAATAGGATGAAACCAGGAAAGTGTCCAAATGTAAAAGTAAAATTTAAAAATTGTGTTGAAAAAGAATTCGTATTGAATGTTTTCTGGGATGTGTCTTCTGGCATAAATAAACATAAATCATTTACAAATAATCAATTAATGTAACATTAAGAGGAGCAAAAGATCTATTAAATAAAGAACCAAGCAAAAGAACAAAAGGGAGGCTCAAGAATAACATTAGAAGGCACAAGAAGACAACGGAAATTATCATGCTTCCTTTGCCATGTGCTAAAGATTATTATTGGCAATTTTAGGTGGATGAAAATTCATATTGAAGCAACTTTAGCAAAATTCGTTAATATATGATTTCTTTAGAAGTTAATTTATCTTAAATAAGGAAGCAAACAAGTCAATGGTACATTATTTAAGGCCAAGGGCAAGATACAGTGAAGTTTTCTTAGGCTTGCAGAAGCGAATGAAATGAATTATCCTTATATATTTGCCTGAATTATGCTTGACTTGCACAATCTAGGTGAACTTAATTGTTGCCTGCTACTCTCAAAATTCGGTTAATAGGTTATCATTTTTATCATTTGTTTTTAACGTGCAAAAAAATGTATGGATTCAGTAAAATCTGTACTTGTATATTTATTTCTCCTGGTGCCTTAGACTGAAAGCATTCAACTTCTATGAGAGAATTAAAAATGTTCCTTTGTATTGCCTCCAAGGCCTCAAGTACTTGGCACGAAATTTGATTTACCATTTCAACTTTGTACTAGAAAAATAGGGTATAGGACACCTTGTGGTCCTTGTCGGCGTGCTTTTGCTTCAAAGGTCTTGATTGTATATATGTTCAGTTTATGCTTTCTTCTCAAGACTGGTGCTTTTATATATGTTTATCGTATTGTAGTATTTGTCTTGGATGATGATGATGATGATGATAATAGTAATTTATCTATCCTCGATACTAAATCTTACTGATTGTTGCAGATCAAATTTTCTCGGCACGAAATTTTTAATGTATGATACACAGCCTCCTCGTACTTGTTCACATGTCCCTCCACCTGGGAAAACTAGTCGAAGATTCAACTCCAAGAAAGTATCTCCCAAAGTACGTAGTGGCACTTACACCATAGCCCAAATCACGTACGAACTGAACGTGCTTGGGACACGGGACCGCGCAGGATGAACTGCGTCATGCACTCAATACCTGCCTCAGCAGTTGATCCCGGAGGCGTGGTCCCCGGACAACCTGAACTCATGCCAAGGTCCCTTGAGGACTCGTTCCGGAGCATTTCTTTCTTGAAATCTCTTGATCACTCGACCGAGTTCAGTAGCTCACGGTTTTCCAATATTGCTGGCGTGTGCAATGAGGACGATGATGGTAAAGGAAGATCCTTGATTCTCAAGAACAAGGTGCCGAGATGGCACAAACAATTACAATGCTGGTGCCTCAATTTCAGAGGACGGGTGACAGTTGCATCGGTCAAGAACTTTCAATTGATCGCCTCCACGCAACCACCGGCTGCCGCCACTAATGCACCACCGCCTTCTCAGCCAACCCAATCTGACCACGACAAAATCATCCTCCAATTTGGCAAAGTCGGTAAGGATATGTTCACGATGGATTACCGATATCCCCTATCTGCTTTTCAGGCTTTTGCAATCTGCTTGAGCAGCTTTGACACCAAGTTAGCTTGTGAATAGAGAAATTCAGTGCCTTTATTATCATCATTGTATCTTATTCTCCTCTTCACACGAAATGGAGATTGTTTTTATTATGTTTATGATTCTTCTGTAGAACTAGATTATAATTACTACCGTTTACTCGTGGCAGGGTTTTTACCTTCAAAAAATAAGAAGAATAAAAATGAAAAATCCTGACTTATCTGTCTTGATAACCACTTCTATTAGCAGTTTTATAGTTTCATGAATCAAGTTTCAGAGAGAATCAATGTGAGTTTTATGCATGGTTTGAGATTGTTTTTGTTTGTTCTGGAACAGAACAAAGTATATTTTGAGAGAAACTTTTTTTTATATATGAATTATTTGATTTGAGTACATGACAAACCTATTTATAGGATAGCATAAGACTACTAAGAGTCACACAATTACTAAGACTAATAATGACTAATAATGATGATGAATGCATCCACTAATAATGACTAATGATGGTGAATGCATCCATCTCTTCATCTTCCTCTCCAACACTCTTCATATTTCATCATGTGGAGAAAACCAAAAGTCTTCAATAATCAACATTCTCTTCCTTGAAGCTTTTGGGTAAAACTCCAATCTTCAATCTTAAGTCTTCAAACCTGGATTTGGGCAATGCTTTAGTGAACATATCTGCAATTTGAGATTCACCTGCACAATATTGGAGATGAACTTCTCCTTCTTTCTCAGCTTGTCTGATAGCATGGAACTTCACTTTAATATGCTTGGTTCTTCCATGATCAACTGCATTCTTTGCAACAGCAATGGCTGATTGATTATCCACCATGATAGTTGTAGGATCATCTTGACTTTTCGCAAGATCATTAAGAATTTTTCTCAACCAAATGGCATGATTTACAGCTGATGATGCTGCAATATATTCAGCTTCTGCTGTGGATTGTGCCACTACTTCTTGCTTCTTTGAATTCCAACAGAATGCTCCCAAACCAAGTGTAAATAGATAACCACTCGTGCTCTTCATATCATCCACGGAACCTGCCCAATCACTATCTGAATATCCAATCAAATTTGAGCCAACTCCTCCAGCAAAATAGATGCCATGATTTATTGTTCCTTTGATATACCTAAGGACCCTTTTGGCAATTACAAAATGTGTTTGTGATGGCTTGCTCATGAATCTAGAAAGTAAGCTTGCAGCAAACATCAAATCTGGTCTTGTTGCTGTCAAGTACAGTAAACTTCCAACAAGACTCCTATATTCCTTCTCATTGATTGGCTGGTCTCCATCTTCTTTGGATAATTTTGTGTTCAACGCAACTGGTGTATCAACTGGTTTACACTGCTGCATCTTGAACCTCTTCAAGATATTACTTGCATATTTCTTTTTGTGAAATGAAAATACCATTTTTTGTTTGCTCAACCTCAATGCCCAAAAAATACTTCATCTCTCCAAGATTTGTCATCTCAAATTCTTCCTTCAATTTATCAGCAAACAAATCAATTGGCTTTTTACTGTTTCCTGTGATGAGTAAATCATCCACATACATGGATAGAATTAGGATATCAGAATTTTCATCACTCTTCACATAAAGAGTATGTTCATTTTCACTCCTCCTGAATCCTTTAGCGCATAGATAACCATCTATTTTGCTGTACCAAGCTCTTGACGCCTGTTTCAAACCATACAAGGCCTTTTTCAGCTTGCATACATGATCAGGATAGATTCTAGACTGGAAACCTTCAGGTTGTTCAACAAAAACATCCTCCTCCAGTTCACCATTGAGAAATGCGGATTTTATATCCAACTGATGTATCTTCCACTTCTTTTGTGCTGCTAGTGCAATCAATAATCTGATGGTGTCAAACCTTGCAACCGGTGCAAAGGTCTCAAAATAATCAACACCACTTTCTTGTGCAAATCCTCTAGCAACTAACCTTGCTTTGTATTTGTTCACTGTGCCATTTGGATTCATTTTTGCCTTGTAAATCCACTTCACTCCAATCACTTTTCTTTCATCGGGACGAGGTACCAATTCCCAAGTCTGATTTTTATAAATCATCTCCATTTCAGTGACCATTGCATCAACCCATTCAGAATGTTGTTGTGCCTCTTCATAACTGCTGGGTTCAACCACTGCCATATTACACCTCTGATAAATCTCATTCAAAGATCTGGTTCCTCTAGGAGCCGAACTAGATCTTGAAGATTCAGAATTTTCTGCAGTAGGTGCGATAGATTCTATCTCGGAAGACTGAACTCCTGGTGTTGGAGTTGAAGTTTCCACTGGGATAGGAGAAAAAACTGCTACCTGTTGCTGTGTATTGGTTTCATTAAAATTCCACTTAGAACTTTCATCAAATTTTACATCACGGGATATCACAACTTTTCCAGTTTCTGGAAGATAGATTTTATAGCCCTTTGTCTGTGAACTATAGCCAATAAAGATCCCCTTCACAGCCTTTTGCTCCAACTTGCTTCTTTTCTGATCTGGGACATGAACATAGCACAAAGACCCAAAAACTTTCAGATGCTTGGCTGTAGGTTTCATTCCACACCATGCCTCAATAGGTGTCATATTTTTCACAGCTTTTGTAGACAACCTATTTTGCAAATAAACGGAAGTATAAACTGCTTCTGCCCAAAACGAATTTGGAAGTCCCTTCTCAGCTAGCATACATCTGGCCATCTCCATGACAGATCTATTTTTCCTTTCTGCCACTCCATTTTGTTACGGAGTGTAGGGAATGGTGAGCTGCCGATGAACTCCATAATCCTCACAGAATTGATTGAAGTTGGTAGATGTATACTCCTTGCCATTATCCGATCTCAAGGTCTGAATTTTACATCCAGATTGTGCCTCTACCATATTCTTGAATTTTTTGAACACATTGAACACATCTGACTTGTTTCTCATGAAGTACACCCAACACATTCTTGTAAAGTCATCAATGAATAGCACAAAATACAAATTATGACTCAAGGATGGAGTTTTCATGGGACCACAAATATCAGTATGCACAAGCTGCAATTTTCTAGATGCCCTCCATGCACCATCATTAGAAAATGACTCTCTATGCATTTTCCCCAAACTACAGCTCTCACATACTCCTCCAGATTCATGAATTTTAGGCAAATCTCTCACCATGCCATGAGAATGGACATATGACAAAGACTTGTAATTATAATGACCATATCTTCTATGCCACAAATCAGATTCATCCACATCAACTCTAGACATATTTGCAAGTAAGCTATGCCATTGAATGCTAAAACTTCTATTATGCATAGGCAAACTAGCAATTTCAACATCATGAGGATCATAGATTTTGGATTTCATATCTCGAAAATGCACACAATATTTCTTTTCAAGCATTTGACCCACACTTAGTAAATTTGAATCCAAGCCAGGCACTAAAAGTACTTCATCAATATATCTTGTACCTTTCTTTGTTTGGATAGCAATGGTACCCTTACCTTTGGCTGGTAGGACTCCTCCGCTTCCAATTTTCACTGTGGCCTTCACATTTGTGTCTAAATTGCAAAAAATCTGCTCCATATTGGTCATATGATTGGTGCAACCACTATCTACAAACCATGTTTCCTTGCTACTCAATTCAGCTCCATGAACAGCTACAAACAAATGGTTTTCACCATTCCTTTCATGTGCAAATGCTGCTTGCTGATTTTGATTTCTTTGTTGATATTGTGGCTGATTTAGATTCTGCTTTTTGGCTCTACAAAACTTTTCAATATGGCCCACTTGCCTGCAAAATTTGCATTGCTTTGTCTTCCAACACTTCTTCTCAAGATGGTTGGTTTTTCCACAATGAATACAAGGAGAAAATGAGTATCCTTTGCCTTTCTTCTTCCCTTCTTGGTGTTGTTTTCCTCCACCTTCACTTGAACTTTGCGGTTTAAACTTTGCCGCAAGAGCTCCTTCAATAGTTACCTCAGATCTTGATGTTAACCTTTGCTCATAGGCTAACAAAGCACCTGTAAGTTCAGTTAAAGAAAGACTTGACAGATCCTTTGTATGCTCTATAGCCGTGGTAACAGCATCAAACTTTTCGGGTAAGGTAATCAACATTTTTTGCACCACTCTTTTGTCTGGTAGCCGCCACTAATGCACCACCGCCTTCTCAGCCAACCCAATCTGACCACGACAAAATCATCCTCCAATTTGGCAAAGTCGGCAAGGATATGTTCACGATGGATTATCGATATCCCCTATCTGCTTTTCAGGCTTTTGCAATCTGCTTGAGCAGCTTTGACACCAAGTTAGCTTGTGAATAGAGAAATTCAGTGCCTTTATTATCATCATTGTATCTTATTCTCCTCTTCACACGAAATGGAGATTGTTTTTATTATGTTTATGACTCTGCTGTAGAACTAGATTATAATTACTACCTTTTACTCGTGGCAGGGTTTTTACCTTCAAAAAATAAGAAGAATAAAAATGAAAAATCCTGACTTATCTGTCTTGATAACCACTTCTATTAGCAGTTTTATAGTTTCATGAATCAAGTTCCAGAGAGAATCAATGTGAGTTTTATGCATGGTTTGAGATTGTTTTTAACGTCAGAAATGCTGCTTTTCGAATAAGCGCAGTTTTTTTTATTTTTTTTTTATTTTTATTTTTTTTTGTAATTAAAAAAAATGATTTTTATGTAAAATGGCAATTTTTCATATTCTGTTTTATGTTATTTTAGTTTTTTCAATTTTTCATTATTAAAAACATTTTCAACCCATTCATAAATTTTTTTTTTTTGTGTGTTAAGTTGTTGGTCTAACATCTTCGGTGTTCTATTTTATAATAATAATATTCACATTAAAAATACATAAAGCACGTAACTGATTTTTTCCTTGACACAATAAAAATCAACTCTCTTAAAAGCACAACAATATCAAATTATGTCTTACGAATGGAACTATTGTTTTACAAATGTAACATGTAATATATTTTACAATTGGAAGTATTGTCAATTACTATTGTCTACAGGAAGCCTAAACCAATATGTCAAAAAATAAAAATTACACATAAATTTATTTTTTTATTTTTTACTTATATATATAAATTATCCTTCAAAAATTGAAATGGACTAGGGGGAATGGAGCTGAAGCCTAGCTTAGTCCCGTTAAATCTGCCACTGACTATGAGAGTATTTATAAAGTGTAAGGTGTAAAGACTAAAGAAACATCTTTAACTCGAGTAGCTTTATAGCAGAATATCTTTGGCTCACTATCCCATGTTTATCAAATTGAGATTTTCCTTCTTGAATTTAGTAAGGTCCTTTGTGCACTAGAGCAACTTATTAAGATTAAGCACTGATGTACATGCTTCGAATTTCAACGACGACTGCTCTTTGATCCCTAGGCGACCCTCCTAGGTTAAGGTCGGCCCATCCTTAGCTTATAGGGCATCGACATTGGCTTCAAGGGTGTCGGCCTCGACTTAATCCTTGACTCAAGGGAATAGACTATACTTTAGCCTAGGCCTTAGGTATTGGCTACAAGAATTTTAACTGTTTCTTTTCTTGTTGACTAGCCTCCAAATTGTCATGTTAACTAGATAAAACATTGCCCTTTTATTGCTTTTAGGATACTGAAGCAAAGCCTATGCATGCCATTACTCCTGTTCTCCTATCCACAGTGGAAAGTCTTATCTTGTCATCGTTGAATAAAACCTTATTTAAAATTCTGACATGTGGAGAGAACCCGTAAGTAAGGTTCTCATGCCATATCAGCAAATGAACAATTTTATCATGCCCACTATGAATAGAAGAACAATTTCATGTTTGCTATATATGCACTAGATAGGTTATCATATGTGGAAAATAAATCATTAAGTTTCTTGTACTCTATACACCTTATCTATTTAATTAATTTAGTATTGTTTCTATTTCTTTTCAACATTTGTTTATTTCATACTTCAGACTCTTTTTAATGACACTGTCATTCTTATTCACTTCTTTTTTCAGCATCAAATGTGAAAATTGGTAAAATCACTTGTTTGCTCATCAAATTTGTGTTTTATTTTTAAAATTTTCCAAATGCTCTTCAGTTCTTACCTTAGGATTTCTAACCATGCTTTCATTTTGATTATAGATGCTTGTGTACCTGGTATATTTAATCTCTAAGGTAAGTCATAGTACCTTCTAAATTTTAGCTTCTATTTTACTAATTAAAATCAAGGAATTAGAGATAGATTGTGTCGTTTAAAGAACATGCACGCTAAATAGTTGGTAGAACAATGGAACAAAGAGAAGAACTTCTTGGTTAGTGCTGGTTTCTGTGAATTCCTCTCCATGTCAAGTTGTAGAACTTTGGTGGAGCCTTCTGTATTTCTTTTAAAGCTGAACTTTCACAGCACATTTCGTCAAAAGGATTGGATAGTACCAAGGAAAAAGAGAGCTAAAAACTTGTTCATTATACTCCAATACTGCGCACTTAGTTTCCACGGAGGGGGCAAGTATGATATTTGCACGCTTCAGGCACCGTTTTTCTGTACATGTTATTGCCAGGTGTTGCAAATTCTTGTCGATTCAAGAAAAAATTTTGAAGAACCTGCAAGCTTTCTGTTATTGGTTTTAAGTGTAATATTTGATATGTTTCTTTTTGCAGGCAATTTCTTGGTTTTCATGTGTCGACCCATTAAGATGAAGTGAGCAACAAATTCTCCATTTATAATTCCAAGTATACATGTTTACTTCAAGTAAATCCACGCCAGAAGAATTAGTAATGTGTCAGGAGAAATTACTACAAGAAGCATCCTTGCAACTTGCATATTTGTAATTTCTTAATTATCTTTTAAGAAAATGAGACATAATTATGCGTGGCAAGATCCTGACATGCACCTTCTTATAGAAATTTTGCCTCACCTTCTCATAGACATAATTCCAGATGTCTCCTTACTGCGATTTGCAAAATGATGTTGTGATCCATTGTAAAATGTAGAATGGTACTTGTGACCGAAAACATGTGGAGGAAATTCGTATCCATAGAGCCACAATTTCTCTCTTTATTCTTAGAGATGTTGAAATATGGAAGACGCATACAGACTTTTAGGAAATGAATATGATGAGAGATAAAAATCAACCATCATTTAATAAACGCCCATTCAGGTTACATATTTACCTTATACAAATCAATTTTTGCCCACTTTCATACAAAAAAAGAAAAAAAAATTAATTATGACCTGAATTATAGAAAGTTTCTCAAACTTTGATATTTCTGAAAATATAATATTAAAGAATGGTAAATTGGTAAACTCAAGAAGCAAATATGCCAACTAGTTATAAGCTCACAAATGATTTCAAGAGAGAACAAATCTGCAACGAAACATAAATTTCAAGATCAACAAATACATAGTTGTTGATGCAGTAATAAATGGGTGCAGCCATAACATAAAATGTGTCTTCTGATTTAGTTTCTAATGCAATATTGTTTTGTTGGATCAGGAAAATATGTCATTGGTATAAATTATAGCCTATTTCTACAGTCATCCGGACGCGGCAATCGGTAAAGCTAGTCTGTAAAAGATTTCTTTATCTACAACACCAAACTATGCAGAAAAACTGCACATAGTGCAGCTGATACCCACCAAACATATCCATCAAAAAATCATCTTAGATCACTTAAAGGCTTCAACAGCTACATTCAGCTTTTATCTCGGTAGAAAGTTCACTATCAAATCAATATCCAACCAGATCATTTTCCCGGATCAGAATGTCTTCCAGCGACATTACTAAAACTCCAGCAGTCAACAATGAACTAGTTTCTTCAGTATTTATCATCAATCATAACTTCGAGACTACCTAAAAGTTCATGGAACGCACTCTCCTCAGAATCCTTGGAGGTCTCTTCCCCTCTACCACTGGAATCAAGTTCTCCATGAGCTGCACGTAAAATAGAAACAAAAGAAATGGGAAAAGAATGTTAAAGATGCAGTAAAGAATTCAATATATGTTGGTTGAAATGAATAGAAGTAGAATCGACTTCCATGATAGAATTGCATATGTGAGTACCCAAGTATGGGGCTTCAGGAGACACTGACATCTCATCCGTCAAGATAAAATTCAAAAATCAGGTGCCAATCTTAAAGGCCGGATAATTATATTTCACATTCTAGGAGATTTTTTATTTCTAAGAGTCACAATTCAGATCCATTGTTACAAAGGATTGTGAGATTACAGAAATGATACAGTGCACGACCTTAGAAACAATCAGCCTTTTGTACGGGAAATGTGTTGATGCAAATCTACATAAGCTCAATATTTCAAAGTATCTTGAAACAGGATAAGCTTACAAGATGAATTAGTATTACCAGATCAAAATTTTAGTCAAATTCGATTGAAAATGCACCTATGAACAAAATTCAGATAACATTTTAGTCAAATTTGATTGATAACGTGCCAACGGAAAAAATTGCAGTCAAATTTGATTCGAAATTTGCCAATGAACCAAAGTCACGTGAAATTTTAGTTAGATTTGATAGGAAACGTACCAATGAACCAAATTCAGGTCAAATTTGATTGAAAACGCGCCAATGAACAAAATACAGACGAATTTTTAGTCGAATTTGATTTGAAACGCACTAACGAACAAAATTCTGGTGAAATTTTAGTCAAATTTAATTAGAAACACACCAATGAACTAAATCCCTGTGAAACTTTAGTCAAATTTGATTGAAAACCTGCCAATGATCCAAATCCATATAAAATTTTAGTCAAATTTGATTGGAAACGTGGCAACAAACAAAATTCAGATGAAATTTTAGTCAAATTTGATTTGATTCATGTTAATGAACGAAACCCAAGTGAAATTTTACTCAAATTTGATTGGAATTGCACCAACGAAAAACCTACTTGAAATTTTAGTCAAATTTGATTGAAAAAGCATCAATCTTGTTGTTCAACAATGTTACATCTATATTTGCAAAAAAAGGAAAACAAGAAATGTTCTCAATAATAGTGCATATGTAACTACACCCTATAATAAAGAAAGCATGTGACTAAAGTAACTAAATTTTTACCATAAATTCTTTAGATGCCTAAGTTCAGCTATTTACTGTAATCAAATTGAGTATTACAGAGAAAGTATAAACATAAAAGAACTACGAATCAAGACACTATCAAATATTGAAAGTACAAAATAATAACAAAAACGTAGAAAAATTATTGACAAATTATAATGCATTGTTAAGATACTACGTCATATGGACGTAAATCTTGAAATCAAAAAACTTATCTCTTAAAAAAGGGATTTCACACAAATAATTATAAATTACTCATCATATTACCTTGAAATGGAAATGGAAAAAATTATGAGTACGATTCAAACTTGTACCACGATTAATATGAATTCCAAGCTCGATATTTCAATAATTCATTGTACAACTAAAAAATACCATACAATTAGGTGTGAGGTCGATTTTAGGGGAAGGAAGAAAAGTATCTAAGGTGAGAGGTCGAGTTTTGGGGAAGGAAGAAAAGTAGCTATAAATTGGAATTTTATTTTTGGCTCGAAGCTGTTACAGATGGGACGGGTCAGGTTTAATATTACCGTTGGAATCACCAATGGACATTTTCGTTGGTATATGCTTAAGCAATTTTTAATTTTTTATTCCAAATTTACTTACGAAAAAGTCCATCGGTAAATATTTTAAAAATATTTATTTTTTTATTCAAAGTTTACCAACGGAAAACCACCAACAACTGGTATATGTTGTTGTTTTCGTTGGTAAATCTTGCCTTTTTAATTTAAAATAATTAAATTCATATATTGTCGAAAATCCGTTGGTAATCCGTCACTATTAGCAATGGAAATGGACCGTCGGTAATTTTCCATCGTTGAAGCCGCTATTTCTAGTAGTATTGATGTACAAATTTTTTTTTACAGGCCTCTTACAGATAACACACATTGGTAGGGTGGGTGATTTATTTTTTGGAATGAAATATTCACATGGGGCCCACCCCCATGTGGGATTTTCGTGATGCTTTTGGCAATGGTTTTTCTGTACACTTGGATTTACTCATAAATATTTGACAGCTACCATGTAAATCAGTGTGGGATGAGATATAAGAATGCTTAAAAATTACTTTTCCCTCTCTACATTTCTGTGAACGAACTAGTGAAATAGCTATCACTCAACTCCGTCATAAAAATGTATATTTATGTGGTACCCATTGGTATAACTTATAATCATTTCAAACAATAATGTAGGATGCCTCTTCCTTATTATTATTTATATTTTTAATTCATCAAAGGTTGGGCTTGCTGTAACTATAACTATGTTGGCAGGTTTCTATCACTCTTGAGGTGACCTCAATGAAAGTGTGCAAGGAAATTATGAGCCAACTTATCAAAACTTACGGTGCTTCTCATCTGAGTAAGCGAATGTTGGCCTATGATGGAAGAAAGATTGCTTACTCCACAGTTCCACTGCCCTTTACATCCAAGGATTTTGTTGTCAAGCTTGTTGACCACGTGAATTCTTATGGATTAAAAGTAGCAAGCATTTATCTGATTTGATGTAATGTTTTGTACTTATATGTGGTGTGGGTAATATTTGGAACTTTTGAGATCTTTTATTTGATTACTTGTTTCTACAATATATCAATGTTTGAGTGTTAAATATGGAATTACGTTCAAGGCATCTGATAAAATGATGTGCAGGAAAGTAAATGTTTCATTGTTGAAACTGTCAATAACTTTTCCGTTGTTTAAACTTCACCCCTTTTGTTGGTTCAAGTCGATCGTTTTTGGTTTAGCTTAAAAAGTTTATTTATAAGCGACCTTACTTGTAAGTATATAAGTAAGTTTCAAAATAAATAAATATTTTTATTTGTCAAGTTGGAAATAATCAATTCACTTTCAATGGCTACGCAATTGTTACTTACAAAATAAGCAACTTTTTCTTTATATAAAATTAATAAAAAGGTAAAAATATTCAAATTTGTTTGGAAACAAGAAGATATTTAAAGTTATATGATGCCATTTCAAACTCTATTTGAGGCACAATAGTAACTCTTCCCCTTGTTATCTCTCATCTCTTTTCTCGTACAATTGCGATTTTTTTTCTTTTTCCGTTGACTTTACTACATTAAGTTACTTTCGTTTCTTAAGTTAGTTATACATGCTTTTAATCACCTAATTTAATTGAATAACCTAGATCTTTACACTGTCTGCTTCATAATTCAGGAGGGAGCGTGATTTCAAGGTGTCAATAAAATTTGCTTCTACTGCTGATCTTTTTCATCTTAAGAAATTTATACAGAGAAGATAGTTTGATGCCCCCCAAGAAACCATTAAAGCTCTTGATATCGTTCTCAGAGGGAAGCCATTCATCAAGTGCCTATCTCTTATCACCCTGATACAAAAATTCATATTTACTTTTCTAGTTTCAATATCAGTAACTTTCTATCCTTAAATTTTAGTTATGAAATTGTTGGAAGGTCCTTCTTTCCTCCTAAGTTGGGAGGGATAGGGAATCTTGGGGATGGGTTGGTATATTGGAAAGGATTCTATCAAAGTCTACGTCCAACCCAGATGGGCCTTTCTCTAAACGTTGGTAGGCTATGATTTTAGATGTTTTTATGCCCATATTTATGGTTTGTTGCCCTATGGTATTCTCCACTATTCCCTAAGCATGTTTTCTCTTTTATGAAGCTAAAATTAATTTATTCCGCCATAGTTCTAAAGCTAACCGTTTCTGGTACATGGGGATCACTACTGTTAAAACTAAGAGAATAGAGGAAGAATTGTGAATAAATTATGTATTCTGTGATGAATAAAATTGTACAAGAGCCCTCCTTTTATAGGTGAAGGAGGCAATCACATAAGGTAAGTAATTAATGCTAATTACACAAATCATGCTCTAATTATATAATTACACAAATCATAGAGATTGACCAAATCATGGAGATTGGTCAATCAATATAATTATGGAGATATGCTAACATCCCTCCTCAAACTCAAGGTGGTATTGAAGATGCTAACTGGAGTTTGCAAACCAAAGAACGATGGTGACCAGGTGGATGAGCCTTTGTGAAGATATCAGCCAGCTGATCAGTCGAAGGAACTAAGAAGAGGTGAATTGTCCCTTCCTGAAGATGATGACCCATAAAATGACAGTCGATCTCGATGTGTTTTGTGCGTTCATGAAAGACATCGTTATGAGCAATCTGGATAGCACTATAATTGCCACAATAAAGTGGAATGCTAAAGGGCTGAGGAATACCCATATCTTGGAGAAGCCAAAGAAGTTCGGAAGTAGTGTCAGCAAGGGCTCGATACTCGGCCTCAGTGCTAGAGCAAGCAACAATGGTCCACTTTTTGCTCTGCCAAGAGATAAGGGAGTCACCAAGTAGAAAAAGAAAACCAGTGGTAGATCGACGATAAGTAGGGTCTCCTGCCCAATCAACATCAAAGTAAACCTTCAACGTCAAGGACGAGTGAGAGGAAAAGTGAAGCCCATGAAATAATGTTTCCTTCACATAGCATAAGATGCGAAGAACAGTTGCTTGGTAAATGGAACGAGGAGCTGATATAAATTAGCTAACAAGATGCACTACATAGGCAATGTCTGGTCTAGTGACAGTGAGATAAATCAGGCTTCCAACAAGCTGTCGATAATGAGTGGCATCAGGAAGGAGCTCCTCATCAGTAGGATGAAGTTTGATGTTAGGCTCCAGCGGACTATCAGCTATCTTACAATTTGTGAGACCAGCACGGGTGAGAATATCAGAAGCATACTTGGCTTGGGTCAAAGAGTAGCCATCAGTGGTAGGAGACACTTCTAAGCCGAGGAAGTAGGTAAGAGAACCAAGGTCTTGCATCTCAAAATGCTGACATAGAAACTGCTTAAGCTCATGTATACCATAATTATCATCACCAATAATGATCATATCATTAACATAAAATAGTAGAATAGTGATGTCAATGTCGGTGTCAGTGTGATGAGTAAAAAGAGTAGAATCAATGGGGCTAGAAGCAAACCCAAGCTGTGCAACAGTGGAGCTAAACTTGGCAAACCAAGCACGGGGAGCTTGCTCAAGCCCATATAATGCGCGTCAGAGACGACAGACTATACTAGGAGGAAGAGAATACCCTGGAGGAGGCTACATATAGACCTACTCTACCAAATTACCATATAAGAAGGCATTTTTGACACTCATCTAAAATAAAAGCCATCGACGTGCAATGGCGACGGCCAAAAGAGAACGGATGGAGGTCATACGAGCAACAGGGGTAAATGTCTCCTCGTTGTCAATGCCAAACTCCTGAGTAAAGCCCTTTACTACTAAACGAGTTTTATGTCTTACTTCAAAACCATCGGAGTTCATTTTCCTCTTATACACCCATTCGTTCCCAACTACGGTCTTTCCAGGATGTAGGTCAACCAGATCCCAAGTATGGGTTTTGTGAAAAGCGTCAAGTTCTTCAAACATAGCTTGCTACCAAACAAGGTCAGAACAAGCTTCGCGATAATTGTGAGGCTCATGAAGAAAGTCAAGAGTAGAAAAATAATGGTAATCACTAAGATGGATAGGAGGTGCTCTTACCCTACTAGAACGACGAACATCCAAATCGGAGGACTCCAGAGGGATGGATGCAATGGCATGATCATCAGCCGATCCAGTTTTGTGAGAGGTAGGCATGGAGTGATCACCAAATGAGCTGACATGAACTGCATTAGAGGAAAAATCTAGAGAGAGGTCTATGGCAGGGCCAGTGAAAATGGGAGAGTATGAAAGGCAATCGGATGAAAGTGAAAAGATACTAGTGAACACTTTGTGTTCCTAGAACTGAAGCACCGATAACCCTTGTGTTCAATCCGATAACCAAGAAAGCAACAGAAACGAGAACCAAGTTCAAGTTTTGTACGTTCATGAGGTGGAAGTAAGATAAAGCAAGCGCAACCAAACACTTTGAGAAGAGAATAATCGGGTATCTTTCCATAGAAAACCTCATATGAAAACTTATTGGAGAGAGCAGGGGTTGGAACTCGATTAATAGTGTAAATAGCGGTAAGGGCAACTTCTCCCCAAAAGAATTTCGAGAGGGATGCGAGAAAAGTTGAGAGCGAACAGTTTTAAGAATGTGACGATGTTTATGTTCTGCATGGCCATTCTGTTGGGAGGTGTATAGACAGGATAGATGGGATAAAGTACCTACCTCTTAAAGTTCTTCAAGGAAAGAGGCAGAAGTACACTCCATGGCATTATCAGACCGAAAGACTTTAATGGTGCGATCAAACTAAGTTTTTATCATCTGCTTAAAATCACGTAAAACATTAACTAACCCAGTGCGATCATGTAAAAGATAAATCCACGTAGGTCCCCAAATATCAGAATGAACCAAATCAAAAGGTATAGAAGACAAAGAATTACTTTCATTAAAAAGTAAAGCTTTCTATTTCCCAAATTGACAAGACACACAATCAAAATGTTCAAATTTAACATTACTTAAGTAACCACTAGAAGCTAAAGACTGAGCATGAGATAAGGATGTATGATCGAGACGAGAATGCCAAACACTGGAAGACACAACAGTACTAAGAGATTGAGGAGAACAAGAACCAGGCAAATGCAGAGATGTAAGCTCAAAAATGCGACCAACTTTACTCCCAGTCCCAACTAGCTAGCCCGTCTTCGGATCTTGCACATCACACCCTTTGTGAGAAAAGGTTAAGATAAAAACACTTTCAACAAGTTGACCAACAGAAAGGAGATTTAGAGACAAATTAGGCACAACTAATGTGTTAGGTACAGAAAGGGTAGGAGTAGAAATGTGACCAAAATGACTAACAGACATATGTGAACCATCAGCAGTATAAATTAAAGAAATGGGATTTAAAGACTTCCTATGGGTAACTAAAGAGGAATCAGAGATCATATGATTGCAATAGGTAGAATCAAGAAACCAAGATGTAGAGTTACCTGTGGAGGCTGATAAAGCAGTAGAAGTATGGGATATAACATGGGTGACAATTGCCTTAATGTCAGTTGTAGAAAGTGACAACAAAGAAGGTGCAGAAGAGAAATCAAAAGTCGATGAGCTGGTGGAGACAGTAGCAACAGGCTTGGAAGAGTAAGATGCATTAGCCTTAAGAGCATCCTTAGTCTTCTTCTTAGGATAATCAGAAATACGGTGGCCATTTTCCTTACAATAGTGGCATTGGTCGTTGAAACATCACGATTTAGAAGAAGCAACAACTGTAGCAGGAGTGGCCAGAGATAGATGAGCTATATGGAGCAGTAGCCAAGACCATATCCGTAGAATGAATCCAACGAGTCTGTTGTCGTGTTTCCTCAGAAACTAGCTTCGTAAGGGCAACCTCAAGTGTAGGAAGAAGAGATCGATGGAACAAAGATGCTCGAGTATTCTCAAATTCATCCCGAATATACATCATAAAATACATGAATTGATGACGATCACAATATTCAGGGAAAAGCTTAATTGACTTTTCATCAGAAAAAATAGGGTCAGCTTGAGAAAGCTCATCCCAAATGTTACTAACCTGAACATGAAACTCAGCGATAGACTGTCCAAGTTCTTGATGCATTTGAGAAAGCTTAGTCTCCAACTGAAACTCTAGAGTAGCATCACTACCACAATTGCAGCGTTTTGCCAAAAAATCCTAAGCAATTTGGCATTCTGGAACTTAGGGAGTAGACTCGAAATGGAAGGGGCTAATATATTAATAACCAGGAAAGGATTTTACATGAGTACTTTTCCATTCATCAAGGGCCTCATCAAACTCTTTTGTGGATTGCTTGTCAGTTTTCGTCGATTTTTGCTTTGTTCTAGTGACAAAACGCCATAATCTCCAACCAATCATAAAAACTGACATTTGTTGGGCCCAAGTATTGTAGTTGGAACCATTCAAATTAATCTCTATAGGACGAGCAACATCATTTGAAGAAGCCATAACAGAAAAATGATAATGCTAATCGAGTCAGAGCAAAGGATAACACTAATGGAATGAGCACGAAAAATCCACGACAAATGTGGCAATGTTGGATCAAAATGATTTTTGCACCAAACAAAAGCTCTGGAGCAATAGGATCGATTTATGGTATTGGAATACCAAAAGAATCGATGAACGAAGGCTAGAAGTGGTAACAGAGCGACGAAATGCATAAAACCAAAAAAAAAAGACACTAACTAGAGGCCAAGAACTAAAGATGGCTCTGATATCATGTTAAAAACTAAGAGAAAAGAGGAAGAATTGTGAATAACTTCTGTATTCTGTGATGAATAAAAACTGTACAAGAGCCCTCCTTTTATAGGTGAAGGAGGCAAGCACATAAGGTAAGTAATTAATGCTAATTATACAAATCATGCTTTAATTATACAATTACACAAATCATGCTCTAATTATACAATTACACAAATCATGGAGATTGACCAAATCATGGAGATTGGTCATTCAATATAATTAGGGAAATATGCTAACAACTACTTGATTCAATTTTCTGAATGCCATTTGTAGACATGTCCGCCGGAGCATTTTATGAGCTGATTCTAGTTTCTGATTTTGTTACCAACTACTTGTGTAGGGATCTAACAAGGCCATTGTCATATCAAGATCGAATTAAGTTATGACTGACTAGGCATTTAGTGCAGGATTTTACTTTATTACTAAGAACTCAAAGGTTCCGCACATTGAAGAAACAAGTGATTATGAACTATGATATCTTTAGTACCAATGTGTCATAACTCATGCGACGGAAAATGTTATTCTTGTCTAATGAGAACTATTTTATGGCAGAAACATTAGGGGTTTACCAGATATAATTGTTGTTTATTAGTTATATCCATTTCCATCCATTTTTTGCTCTCGTCTATCAATTAGAAAGTGATTTATCTGCTTTGATTTTTTTAGGTGAAAAGGACTTTGAAAGGTCTTAGAGTTGAGCTCAATCATACGGAGCGTGTCAAACATTACAAATTATCAAGCATGTCAACTGTACCAGCACAACAGTTGATGTAAGCTCATTCATTTCTTATTTGAGTTTAATTTCTATTAATTTGGTTGCAACAAAGTAGTGTTGGGACAATTCAAAAGGTGTTAACATGTTGCAAATTTTTTTAGTTATATCATATAGAAAAAATATGTTTTATTTTCTTATAATCATTTTCAATTTTCATCATCTCTTTTCCTTCTCTACAGCTTGGCATTTTCAGTTAACATTATTGTTAATTTAACATAATCTAAGCAAAATTGAGAAACCTTGCTAGGAAAATATGGCAGCAATTCACGTTGGCTGCTGGATCTGTTTTCTCATATTTATATATAATATACAATTGCAATCAATGAACCTAATAGATGAAAAATACTAAACTACCCTTTCTTATAAAATAAAAGGAATAAATGGTAAATAAATACATATATATACACGTTAACAAGTATAACTATTTTATAATTATTAACTGATTTGCTTTTTGTAATTGAATCACATTATAATTCAATATTTGGGATTTGACTCTTTTCTTTCCAACGGAGTAGGTTTTCCTTCGATGATACGGGGGCAAAAATATCTATAGTGCAGTATTTTCGATAAAAGTACAATATAGCACTCAAGTTTCCACAATTGCTGCAATTCAGGCTGGCACAAAGCCTATATATTTTCCAATGGAGGTTTGTTTTTATTATTCTGTCTGCAATTTTCCATGGACCATGCCTCTGGATTTAACTATAATGGCGTGTTCTTTCTTTACAGGTTTGTAAGATTGTTGATGGGCAAATGTATTCACGGAAGTTGAACGAGAAACAAGTTACTACACTTTTGAAAGCAGCCTGCCAACGTCCGCGACAAAGAGAACGAAGCATCATTGAGGCATTGATATTTGAGATCCCAGCATTTCTTCTTTTCTCTTTTATTTCTTTATAGCTATATCTTAATAACTATTTAGATAAAGAAACTATTTGTTTTATAATAATTTGGTTTACTTGTAGATGGTTAACTCTAACAATTACAATGGTGACATGCTTGTGAACAGAGAGTTTGGGATTCAGGTTAGGCCTGAACTCTAATCCATTGAAGCAAGGGTTTTCCCAGCCCTAACGATAAATTTTGTCAATATTTATTTACTGAATTACTTTAATCATACTTCTTCTACGACTTGTGACATTATGTTACTTTGGATGTCAACTGAAATATCATGAGACTGGACGTAAATCTCATGTTGAGCCAAGAGTAGGAGTATGGAATATGATTGACAAGGTGACTGTTCTTAGCTGAATGATGTGTCTTTCAGGCTGTTTTAACCGTCAGCATAGAGTTGGATTTGTTTCTATATTCACATATTGAAAGTTCAATAAGTGAATTGAATGAGCACGTTGCCTCTTAAACGTATTATTTCCTTTCCAATACAAATTATTTAAAATTATTAATTCATTAACCTACATTATCTCATGTCTGACTTCACGTTGAGTTATAATTTGTAGATGATGTTGAGTTTTACTTTTTGAATATTATTGCTTTTTCCCTCTATTGTTAAAGTTGTCTTCGATGAAAACATTTGTGTTCTTGTTTAGAAAATGGTTGATGGTGGCAAAGTGGAATTCTAGACATGTATAAACTTTTCGCAGAGTTTCAATGCTGATTTAGAGAGGTTCTGCAATGAATTAATTGGCATGTGTAATAGCAAAGGGATGGTATGGCCTTTTAATCTTTGCATTGAGTTGTGCTTTGGAAAGCATTAACCGCACTTCAAATGTTAGTTACAGCACTGGAATCTTGTGCTTGCTTTTAGGAATTCAATCGAAGACCTTTGGTTCCTATTCGATCTGCTCATCCTCGTCAAATAGAGAAGGCTCTCTTTGATTTGCACACTGATTCTTCAACTAGATTAGCGTGCTTGAAACTGATCGGAAAATAACTTTAGTTGCTAATAGTCATTTTGCCTGATGTCAGGGGTCTTATGGTTAGCTATAAATCTTTCGGATTTAAAATTTCTAAAGCAATTCATTATCTTGAATTGTGGTATTTTATTTTTTCAGGTCAAATCAAGCGAGTTTGCGAAACAGAGTTGGGAATTGTCTCGCAATGTTGTCAGCCCAGTAATGCATCTAGATAGACTAAACAATATCTTAAGAATGTTGCTCTAAAAGTCAATGTGAAGGTTTGCTAGGATATCATGTGCCCAAATAGTCTACTTTGATCTTCAATTTCCTTCCTACTCTAAATAAATTGCTCCTTGTCTTTTCTCTATTTTTTTTTTCATGGTTATATTTCAACTAGGTTGGTGGCCGAAATACTGTTCTGGAGCTAGCTTCTAATAGAAGAATGCCTTACCTAACTGATTGCCCTACAATCATATTTGGGGCAGATGTAATCCATCCTTGACCAGGGGAGGATTTCAGCCCTTCCATTGCTGCAGTATGTTGAAACTTCTTCTCTCTATTGCTCCTCCCCTCTTTTGAAAAGGAAAGATAAAAGTTGAGATTGTATTATTTACAGGTAGTGGCTTCAGTCGACTGGCCAAAAGTAACAAAGTACAGTGGGTTGGTTTCTGCACAATCTCCTCAGGAAGAGATCATACAAGATCTCTACAAAACAACTGAAGATCCTAATAGAGGTATTGTTCATGGTGGCATGATAAGGTCCTTAAAATTACCTCTTAAGTCTAATGTTTTTCCTCTTCCTCTCTTTCCATTCACTTCCATTTTGTAGGGAACTGTTGCTTGTATTCAAAGATTCTATTGGTCAACTACCTTGGAGAATTATCTTCTACCGGTTAATAGACTTAAACCATTCTTTCAATTGTTTCTGTGTTTTACTACACATGCTGTGAAATGCAATGCTGATATTTTTTGAATGACAGTGATGGAGTTGGTGAATGGCAGTTTTACCAAGTTCTTTTGCATGAAATGAATTCAATCCAGAGGGTATGTGATATTTAGGTTTCTTTATCCTTTTTTTTCTTTTAACTTTAAAGTATTCAGTTTACGTGATGTGTTCCTTACCATATTGTATCTGAATTGGAGCTTTCTTCAGGCTTGTGTTTCAATTGACAAAACTTACCTACCACCTGTTACCTTTGTTGTGGTTCAAAAAATGTACCATTCACATTTCTTCTCTTCCAATCATGGGGATTGAAATACAACAAACAAGAGTGGAAACATTTTGCTAGGTATGAAATTTTTTGGTTCATACACGGAGCAGCATCTGTCACTTGTTTTTCCTGTATTTGATCACATGGTTTACTTCGATGACCAGGTACTGTCATTGATACCAAGATATGCCACCCCCAACGGGTTTGATTTTTACCTCTGTAGCCATGCTGGGACTCGAGTACTTCGATTCATGCTGTTTAGTCAGTTTGCAGGCATTATCTTTGTATATACGTGCATTTGCTTTGTAAGAAATGCATATATAGCTTAGATTATCTTTAATAGGATATGTATTGATGCTTTACTTTAGATTTCTGATATACGTTTATACATCAAACAGGGAACTAGCCGCCTCACACATTACCATGTATGACAAAACCAAATTCGTTCGTTTACCGTGAAACTATAATCCTTTCGTCTATATGATCCAATCAATTACAAGATATGGATTTGTGTCAATCTCGATCATCGATCATATCTTTCACTCCACTATTACGTCAATATAAGTCGAAAACTCCTTTTCGACTTATGAGTACACCTTGGCCAAGGATTTCATCATCGACTTAATTGAATGAAACGCAGATCATAATCTCCTACTATCTAAGAGTG
>NW_019236213.1:91855-98539 GCF_002742605.1 Olea europaea var. sylvestris
TGAGATCAGCTACTTACTTCACAAGTAAGAAATGCCACACGTGATGGTCTATCCGTAATAACGATATCCGTATCTCGTTATTACTTACGACCACGGATGATTTAAGATTCAATCAGATGTAATTTGTATCTCACAATCACAACTCCTTGTGATTAACAAATTACAAATATTTGAATCTACGGACTCTATTATTTATTTAATTGTCTATTAATTAAATAATAGATCTGCCATTTAATTGCATTAATTATATATATAAAAGTATTTATGTCCAAAGTTGATTGGACCTAGGGCATAATACTTACAGGGAAAAATTAATGCACTGTCAAAATTGATTAGATTGATCTACCATTGAATGTATTATGGGGATTGTTGAATTTTCAAACACAAGGTAAGAACGAAGGACGACCAACCATTAGGAGTACCATGGGAATTGTAGGCTTTAGAATGCAGAATGAACAAGAGAAATCATTCTAGGATATTAGACATGCGAAAATTGATTAAGAAAATATGACTATAGGAATTTCTTTCCTTGCAAATGACGAAATCCCAGAGGATTTAAATTACTATCAAACAATACATCTCAATTCACGTGGGGGACTAAAGCACACTTCCAGAGTCATCAAGCATCCATTGAAAACTTGAAAAAATAGATCAATTGGCTAAAGTAATTTCTAAATAGCACCTAAAGGAACAACAACTATATAAGAAGAGCTAGAAGATACATGAGAGTTAATCATGATGGAGCCAAATGAATTCGTGCCCTTCATTGATGAAGGAATTAAGATGTAATCCTCCAAGTTTATTGACTTTATGATTAAAGGTGATGAGATCAAAGTATTGGTAATTGCATTCAAATTAGGTGATGGAGGCAAGGAATATGATATGAAAAATGGTAACATAAGAGTTTGGAGGAAGAATGAGGCTTGATGTGAAGTCTACTTATGCAAACTAATCAAGACCTTCAAAGCCATATTCAAAATGGCATGAAGTACTTGTGCAAAAAGTCGGGCTTATTAACAAGAGCCTATTAAAAGGCAACACAACTTTTTTACTCTTTTATTTATTATATGTTTTAAGTAATTGCACGTAGTGATTTAGGATTGCATTTGGTACTTAGGGTAGCTATATTTTTTATATTTATTAATGAAATTAATATTTTTTGTAATTTAACACAATTATTTATTTAGTAATTTATATATTTGTAAAGTAAATAAATAAATAAATAATATTTCAAATATATAAATTATTAAGAATAAAAAGAGAAGAAAATGATTAAACACTGTTCATTTGGTGTAAATTTTTGTGTAATGGTCGGAAATGAATTGTAGTTCAGTGCAAAATTGTGTAAATTTTGGTATGGGGTTAGAGATGGCCTTAAAGGTGCCGCAAAGGCCCCAAGTCTCTGCTAAAAATAAGAATAGGTTCAATTTGTAGCCAAGTCATTTAGATAATTGCATGTCAGCTCCCTCAATTTTGACTTTTTATATCAATTTTGCCCCTCCATAAATTGCATCCCAAAGTCCTCACTTTTGGCACTTGTGCATTTTGGTCCCAACTTCACAATTTTGGTCATTTTCTCCTCCTTCTTGCTTTGTTCTATTTCCTTGGGTAATTTTTGCCAATAAAATCACAAATTACCCACTTGTGAGTGAAAACCCATTCATTTAATGAATAATAAGTTTAGTTTAAATATTAAATAAGTGTGCAAAACACACTTATCAAAGAGCTTTGTTATGGAATGTGAGGTAGTATGATAACATAGCTAATATGGAAAGATTTGATGTGGGTATTAGGAAAGAATATCAATCCTATGTATGGAAAGTTTCAATACGTTTTTCTATATAGTACAATACCAAAGGTGGAGAGAATATTAAAAAAAAAAAAATACTCTTCCCCTTCTTCTCTTCTTACGTGTGCATACCCTAATTATAACATGGTATTAGAGCATCAATTATAGGCTTTGGTATTACCTCATTCCTCTAGACTTTTTCCCTTTTTTTTCCTTTTCACCGGAGTATAGTTACCCTCGATCAAGGTGGTCTAGGAGTCAGAATTACCTACGCTGTGATCGATTGTAACAGTCGAGTGGTTGTGCAGTGTTCAACGGAATTCCTTTGATGGGTCAATGATGGTTTTGTGGTGGGTGATGGTTTCGTGGTGATTAGACGGGTGTAGAAAGGGGGTTCTCCTACGGCGGTGTCATTTCTGTTGAAGGTAGTGATCGGAGGCCTCAATTTTTGGTCGGCAAAACCTGAGTGTGTCCATTGCAGCTGATGTCATCGACGAAAGTTCTCAGTGGACTCCGATTGGTTTATGACTGTAGGCTGTGTTTTGTTAAATTTACTTGGTTCTTCTCAATTTATTTCAGCTTGCTATTTGGGCTGACTAAATTGGGCTACTACTGTTGGATTCTAGTGATTATGTTGGGCTCGTTTTGTTATTCAATTTATTTGGGCTGGCATATTTATGTTGGTTTTAGCTTAAATTTGTGGGTTAAATTGGGCTATAGCAATTATTTTTGTTTTGGGCTTATATGATTATTGTGCATTTCGATTTAATCTTGGGCTACAGTGTGCTTGGTTAATTGTTGAGTTGAATTCATTTAATTGAATAGTGAAATTTTGTGGGCTTATCATTGGGTTGCATTAGTTGGGCTACCTTGTTGGCTGATTGTGATTTGGGTCGGCTATTGGACTGTTATAATATCATATATTTGACTATTTAATGTGCTAGGCTAATTCTTGAGCTGATTTGTATTCAGGTTGCTAAAATATTAACTTTGGGTTTTGCTTATAATGTTCAAATTGCCTGTCTTTGTGTTGGTTCACTGGATCTGTTGTAGGTTGTTTGGAGTTTTCGACAAGCTACGTCGACACCAACACCTTTGTGAAGTTGCCGGTGTTCCATCTTTGGGAAACTATAGTCAATGTGATTGTGATTTTCAAGAGGACTCTAAGTTACCTCGGGATGAGTATGCTCAATACTTGGTATACAAGAAGGCCACTGCATCTACTTGCACTGCTACTCTAGCTCAGTTACGTAATAACTCTCACTATCTCTTGTCTTCTACAGCCAACCCTTGGATCATAAATTCCGGTGCAAATGAGCACATGACAGGTGAGTCCTCTCGCCTTTCTAATTATAAACATGTAGGTTCTCCCATAAGTGTCACTCTTGTTAATGGGTCTTTAGCCAGCGTTCATGGTACTACTATGACTCATCTTACCCTTGATATCGACTTATGTTCTGTGTTACAAATTCCTGGTTTCCCTTTTTGTTTATTGTCCATTAGTAAGATTACCAAATCTCTTCATTATTCTGTAAACTTTTACCCACCACTCTGTATTTTTAGGATCTTCAGACTCGGAGGATGATTGGTATAGAATATAAGTTCGGCGAACTCTACTACTTAGATTTTTCACTGACACCTTCCTGTGTTCTCCAGACTTCCCTTACTCCATATGAGTGGCATTATCGCTTAGGTCATCCTTCTCTACTAATCCTAAAGCATCAATTATCTGGTATTTCCTCAGTTCCCTGTTTACCTTTTCAGTGTGAAGCTTGTCAATATAGCAAGCACAATCGTGTCTCTTTTTCGTCTCGTGGTGACAAGCGTGCATCTGGTCCTTTTGAGCTTGTTCATTCTGATATATGGGGTCTAGTACACATATTCGCCAATAAATTCCATTATTTTGTAACTTTTGTGGATCATTATTCTTGTATGACTTGGTTAACTGTTAATGAAAAATCGTTTTGAGTTATTTGATATTCTTCAATTATTTTGTAAGGAAATCAAAACTCAATTTTCTTGCAAAATAAAACTCTTCGCTTTGACAATGCAAAAGAATACCGGTCTTATATGTGTTCCAACTATTTAGTTTGTAAGCGCATTATTCATCAAACCTCTTGTGCTTACACTCCACAACAAAATGGAGTAGCTGAACGCAAGAATCGTCATCTTCTCAATGTTATATGAACTCTTTTGTTTCATGTGCATGTCCCGAGTCAGTTTTGGAATGATGTTGTTCTTACAACATTTCATCTAGTTAATCATATGCCATCCTCTGTTTTAGGGGAACTTTCCCATCACTCTCTTTTATTCCCAGATTCTCCACCATTTTATCTTACTCCTCATGTTTTTAGATGTATTTATTTTGTTCATATTCATGGTCTTAATAATGAAAAATTGGCTGCTCGTTCAACAAAGTGTGTCTTTTTTAGCTATTCACGCACTTAAAAAGGCTATCGATATTACAGTCCAAATCGTCAGCATTACCTTGTGAGTACTGACGTCACTTTCTTCGAGTCTCAACCATTTTTTCTAAATACTTTCCTTCTGAGTCCTCTGCATCCAACATTCCTTTATCTACACCTATTCCTTTATTGATCCACATGTTTCTCCTGTTTAGCCTTCCGTAGAGCATGTTGGGTCACTTGTCGAGACTCTGAAGTCACCTATCAAAATCTAGAGTTACCTGTCGAGACTCTGGAGTCACCAATTGGGTCATCTATCGAGCGGATTAAGCCATCTATTGAGCTGCCTAAGCCTCTTACTTCCACCTTATCATCTCCAACATTACCCGAGCCTAATGAGACAACTGCTACTCAGCCGCCTCTCCTACGGGTATACTTTCGTCGTACATGTCCGCCTGAACAAACACCTCACTAGTCCTCTCCTTGTCTTCTGATCCTGCTTCAGCCATTGATATACCTATTGCCCTTCAAAAAGGTACTCGTTCTTGTGTTACTTGTCACCTTTTTAGCCATTATGTGTCTTATGATTCTTTGATGACTTCATTTTCTTCCTTCGTGTTTAATCTTTCTAGTGTTTCTATCCCCAAGACAGTAAAAGATGCATTATCTAACACTAGAAAAATAAATAGTTAGATGCAATTGAATATAAACTATCAAGTATAATCCAAATGGTGCAGAGGATCGAAAGAAGGCCCAGTTAGTGGCCAAAGGATATACTCAAACCTATGGCATTGATTATGATAAGGCATTTTCACCTATTGCCAAGATTGTATTTATTCGTGTTTTGATTTTTCTTGCTACTAATCTTGACTAGCCTTTATTTTAGCTCAATGTTAAGAATGCTTTTTTGCATGGTGACCTTACCGAAGAGGTCTACATGGAACAATCATCTGGGTTTGTTGCTTATGAGAGTATTTGGGGGTATGTTTGCAAACTGAAGAAGGCTTTGTATGGTCTCAAGCAATCCCCTCATGCATGGTTTGGAAAATTCTCCAAAGTGGTGTTAAGAGTTTAGCATTTGACGATGTGAGACCGATCATTCCGTATTCCATCTACGTTCCAAGGCTGGGTATGTTATCTTGGTTGCATATATTGATGATATTGTAATCACAAGAGACGACAGAGAGGGGATCGAGAGACTTAAACAATTCTTGCAACAGAGATTTCACACTAAAGACCTAGGGAAGCTCTGATATTTTCTAGGCATTGAGGTGGATAGATCTCAGGCTGGGGTTAACCCGTCTTAGAGAAAATATGATCTTGACTTGTTGGATGAGACTAGATTATCTGGTTCTCGACCAGTTGATACACTGGTGGATCCTAATCATAAACTTGTAAAGGATGGTGGAGCAGTGTTTGATGATCCTGGAAAATATAGGAGATTGGTTGGGAAGTTGAATTATTTGACCATCACCAGGCCTGATATCTCATATGCAGTGAGTGTAGTGAGTCAGTTCATGGAGACACCTTCGATCCCACACTGGGAAGCCGTTCTTCGCATTGTTCGATACTTGAAGAAGTCACCTGGCCTTGGTATAATGTACAGGAAAAATAGTCATCTCAAGATGGAGGGGTTCATGGATGCGGATTGTGCAGGATCTCCCTCTGATAGGAGATTAGCTACAGGATATTTTACATTCTTAGGAGGTAATTTGGTTACTTGGAGGAGCAAGAAAAAGACTCTAGTAGCTCGATCTAGTGCTAAAGTCGAGTATAGGGCCATGGCGCACACCACCAGTAAGTTATCTTGGTTGTAGCATTTTCTAGAAGAGATTGACTTTCCTTTCCTACTCATATTGCTCTGTTTTGTGATAATCGACCAGCTTTACACATTGCATCCAACCCAGTATTCCATGAACGCACGAAGCACATCGAGATTGATTACCACTTCATTCGTACTAAAATACTGGGTGAAGATATAAGCACTTAGTATGTGAAGACTGGGGAGCAACTGGCAGATATTTTCACCAAGGCATTACATAAGCCTCGTTTAGAGTATATTTGTAACAAGTTGAGCTTATATGATATATATAGTCCAGCTTAAGGGGAAGTGTAATGGAATGTGAGGTAGTATGGTAATATAGCTAATATGGAAAGATTTGATGTAGGTATTAGGAAATAATATCAATCCTGTTTATGGAAAGTTTAATATGTTTTTCTATATAATACAACACCAAAGGTGAAAAAAAGAGAGGAAAAAAAATAAAAATCTCTTCCCCTTCTTATCTTCTTACGTGTGCATACCCTAGTTTGATAAGCTTTTTGAGGAATCTACTTTAATTTTTGTTTGAAAATTAATTTTTAAAAGAACTTCCTATTTTACAAGTACTTTCTTAAAGAAGTCACATTGAATCAACTTTCTCTAAAAACTTTTCTAACAACAAGAAATACTTTACTAAAATTAGCCAAATGAGTTTAAAAGTAGTTTTT
>NW_019236213.1:99649-151177 GCF_002742605.1 Olea europaea var. sylvestris
AGAGATGGATTCTCCATTAGAGACTTAGGGTTCTTGGAGGAGCTTTTAGAGAGAGAGACTTTAAATGCATATTTTGAAAAAGAGGCAAATTGGAAAAATGTTGTTAAATTATAAGTTTTTTAATTAGTATAAACATGAATTTTTATGACTTTAAGTAGTTATTATTTTATATATTCATTGGACCTTAAATAATTCAAAAAAATTATTATTATATGCATTTAGTGAGATTATTAATTTAGTACGCTGGCCCAAGACGGGATCGAAGAATTTTATTATTTAAGTTAGAATATTAATTTATCGAGATTTTATTGTATCTCTTTTTCATTCCACGCCATTTGTTATAGCCTTATAATTAAGCACATTTTGGAGGTGTAATTAAGTTTCACAGATGCAAATTATTGATCATTAGCCATTCAAATTAGAAAGAGAGGCATTGAGAGTCGAAGAGGGTTGATTTGGTTGGTAAGAAAAGGCCAAATCCTTTGCGTAATCGCTGCATACACTATCCTACATGTGTCTTAAACCCGTCTCGGACTTAAGGTCCCTTAAACATATCAATCTCTCCTTTTTAATACCAATTCTTCTAGCACTTTCTCACTTAAGTCTCTGCCCATTTTTGTTTTCTTTATTCACTTTCATAGTTTCTTTGGTGACTATTCTGGCAAGTTCATGTTATCCGCGGCAACTGTACATGTTGGAAATGGCAAAGGAAGGATGACTAAAATCTTCAATGAGGCGCCCGTCCAATGCCGAGGCGCCACCTCAACGGATGGTCCATACCTTCGGGGTTTGTGGTGGGCCACCCGTCGAGGTGGCGCACCTTGATAACGGTGCGACCACTCCACTAAAGTTTCTCTCCCATAGGAGGATACTTTTATCCGGTATCAGTAGCCACACGTGAGATGTTGTTAAGGATCCTACTCTCTCTATGGGTACCTTCCGGACCTTCCATTCTGTTATGGATACAAAGTTTATGTACGTATAACTTACTCCCTTTTCATGTCGTTAACGGTGTGTTTTCTACCGATCAGACTTGGCGGATTTATAAATAACATTTTAACTTTTTTTATCGATCAATTCTATCTAGTATGTCCATCTTACCAAATATGCAATGAGATCCACTTCACTAATTTTGTTACCATATTTGCTATATTTTAATATTTACATGTTTGATGGATTTGTTGTAAGGATTCCTGTGATTAGAGGGAAGGGGTTACACTTGCACGTGTTTTATATGGAGGTTACCGAAGGAGGCGGTTACGACAAGGTAGGTGAAACTTATGGTTTTTGTCCTTAAAATTCACAGTTTTTCCTCTACTTGATTTATTTATTTTTTTCTCCAAAATTTTCTTGAAAAAGGTTGTTGCCGACAATAAATGGTGGGATTTTAGACATATTGTTGTTCATGCAATTGAAACATAGAATCTGCCTTGGAATGTGCTTGCTTTTGCAATTGGCTAAGCATAATTGAAAAATTTATTTGTGGATGTTATGTAATTTGTGAGTAAATTAATTTTTGACTTTAAACTTACAATTTTTGAACTTTTCTAAACAATCATTATTATAGAAAAGGATTTTAAATAGTGATTTTTAGGAGAACATGGGCTTAAAAAAGTAAATTTCTTTTTGATATACATGTCAAATATTTTATTTTGTGAATGTGTGATTGAAAATTGTCTTGTAACAATTATAAAATAAATTAACGTGTGTCAAACAAGCATTTAACCCTTTTTTGGTGGGATTAAAATCTAACTTTTAGTAAATTTTAATAAAAATTAATAAAACATATGGTTAAAAAGTTATGAATTTTAGAATAAAATATATAATTAAAATTATTTGTTGATTTTAATTTAAATTAAAATTAAAATCTAAATTTTAATGTTCACCAAACGGCATCTTAGTTAAAAAAGAAAGTCATAGTGTGAAAATTCGATTCTTGAGACATAGAATTAGACTTTTTGTAGGCACAGTGTACATGCAGTTCTTATTCCTTGACCTGTTGGGACACATCTCGCGATTTACCTCACTCACAAAACTCTAGGACAGGACGATGAGGCCTTCAAAGTTGGGGTTCAACATTTTATTATTATTATTATTATTATTATTATTATTATTATTATTATTATTATTATTATTTTAAATAGAAGGTCACATAACGGCAATATTTCATCAACGGCACAGAACAATAAATGGTTTCTTCCTTCCTTCCAAGCGCAATCAATCAATTCAATCCTCGTGACCTCTCAAAGAAGTCCAACATTTCTCCCAATCCTCCGTATGATCTGCATTTCCCAATAATCAATTAAATTTATACTATTTTTTGGGGTGGATACAGAAGTTGTTGGGCGTGCTATCTGATGAACAGATGAATGTGGAAAAGGTGGAGCCATTGCCGGACGACTTCGATCCGACGGCCGTCGTTATAGACCCGGTGCCGGCAGTTGTAAACGACGACGCATCAGGAATCAATGGAGAAACGAAGAGAGAAATCGTCCTCGGGAGAAATATACACACAGAGTGCTGGGAGGTTAAGGAACCTGATGCTGATGATGAGGCCACTGGAGAACGGGAAGCGTTCATGGCTAGTGTCTTGGCTCGGTATCGGAGGACCTTAATTGAACGAACCAAAAATCATTTAGGTACGTAGAATTTCGCAATTTAGTTATTTGTTTTGTCAATTCATGGATATATTAATTCCTGTTTTGTCGAAATTTCTTTAGGAGGACCAAGAACTCCTTTTGTTTTACTCAATTTATTAATCAATCCTTTAATTTTTAGATTTCTGCACAAAACAGTTTTTCATTTATATTGTTAACTGAGATGGTCGGAAGTGTGAACTTAAGAAATGCACATGTGGAATTCTATCTCGAGTTTTTGCATTTACAAAGCGATGACACACAAGAAGATGAAGAGAATGGAAAAAATTTATACAACTCGTCATCTGGTCCCAAGAGTTTTACAGAGGATAACTTGCTCTTGCTTAGTCTAGCCTTTCTAGGTTAATGAAATGCTGTGTGACTGTGTCTTGGATCCCGGATTTCAGGAAGGAAAACCATTTATTGTTCTATATATAGAAAGGAAAGCAATTGACAGAGGATAGAGTTGAGGGATGAGGTTTAGTCTATGGATGTGTAATTTGCATGTTTCAGCCAAGAATTGGGTGTTGGTGTTATTATTTCTCCAAAGAATTCGATTTCACTTGGTGTGCTATCATTGGACAAGGATCTGTCTCATTAAATTTGAAAAGCTTCACTGCTTCTGTTTGTCTTTCATTTCCATGTTTTACTGGACATCTTTTGGAAATGTTAATTATATTCATTAAAACTTCTCAAAAGAGTTGTATTCTCAAACTTATCCAGAAATTTCAAGGTATTAACCTGAAACATGACTGATGCCATTTCAGCTGCACCTCTTAGCTGGGGTGAAACCACTGAGGGTATCCAATTGTTTACATGGATCCTTAGACATTTCCTATGAACATATTTAACTATATCAAATCTGATGGATGAGAACATCCCATTACCATTTCATGTTATTGCAGTTTTCTACATTGTAGTCACGTCCTAAACTAACCTATTTAATAGGTTATCCCTATAATCTCGATTTTGAGTATGGTGCATTAGCTCAGTTGCAACACTTTTCCATCAACAACCTTGGAGATCCATTTATTGAGAGCAATTATGGTGTACATTCCAGAGAGTTTGAAGTTGGCGTGTTAGATTGGTTTGCCCGACTGTGAGAATTAGAGAAGAATGAATACTGGGGTTACATTACAAATTGTGGTACAGAAGGCAACCTTCATGGTATACTAGTCGGGTTAGTATTATAAGCTCTAGTTGAGAAATGTTCTTACATTCTCATATCTGAATCTTTCTAAACTAAAGCCATTAGATGATTGGCTTGCAGGAGGGAAGTATATCCAGATGAAATCAAGTATGCCTCACGAGAATCGCATTATTCTGTTTTTAAAGCAGCAAGAATGTACAGGATGGAATGTGAAAAGGTTGATGCTCTGGTCTCTGGTGAGATTGATTGTGTGGATTTCAAAGCCAAACTACTGCTTCACAGGAAAAACCTGCAATCATCAATGTGAACATAGGTATTCTCTCCCCATCCCCATCCCTGCACCCATGCTCACACCCCACAAAAGAAAAAGAAGGCCCACGCAGGCATGTGTTTAATCTCCTGCTCTCCACTTGATATTATCAGGGGTACTTTTAAAATTGACCTAGTCAAATGTCCTTATTTCCACTTTGACTTTTAAAAACTTGAAAATTATCACATTAACCTCTTGAATGGTAAAAGACAGAAATGCCTTTAAATCTATTATGTAATTACAAAATATTGGATAATTTAAAAGACATTATTACCCTTTTAGTTAATAATTGAAAACCAAACACTTCCCCACTTAAAAAACTACAGAACAAGCTTTGAACACAGAAAGACTCTCATTTTTCATCTGCTTGAACCTCAAAATATCAAAAAACTTTAAACACCGAAACCAGAATTTTTTTTAGATCAATTACTTCAAATCGATAAGTATATTTTTACACATGCTTAATTTCAATTTCAGTAAGTTAGTGTATGTTTGAGTAGTTAAATAACACAATAGTTAGTATAATTTTTTTTTTAACAGATCTATAATTTTTTTCATTAGAACCATAGAAAAGCAAAAAGTCATACGCAAAATAAACAATCCGACGATTAACTGTGGGATGTTAACGAAGAATGTTAGACAGCAGACAGCCGACTGTCAAAAGACTATCTAACAGTTGACGACTGTTAGTCAGCTGTTTCTCACATTAACAGCCGACCAACTGTCGGCTTTAAACAATTGACCGTCGACTGTAAAACAGTCCACGGTCTGTGCTGTTTTACGAATTTTTTTATTATTAATTTCTGTTTTGGCAATTGTCTTATAATTTTAATTACAAGTTAATTAAATATCTGAATTTTTGTTGTTGTAATTGATTTAAATATTCTATATCATCATGCAGATATGATAATCTCGATCTGTTATTTCGTTGATTTCGAACTGAATGAAAATAATAGATAGGAATGAAGATGGACGAGTGATGTATGTGGTTGTATTGCAATTCTCATAGCAGAGAGTACATCATATGCGGAAGTATACTAGGATTTGTAAAATAAGCTGAATGTTGATTCTTTTCAGTACGATATGCAACTGAGATATTTATTCAATGGTTATGTGGATTCGTCCATTCCGATGCCACCTATATTTGTTACTAATGATGTTAAATTGAATTATCTATTAGAATTGAATGAAATGCATAGGACTCCAACTATTCTTGGCGTGACTTTAGTTAAGAAGGATGTTGTCGAAGGTGAACGCGAAAATTTAGATGGAGCGGATAATAATGAACGAGATTTTTTGGAGGCAGTGGAGATAGTTCCTGCATATGATGTGGTTATTCCCGAGACAGTTGCTACTGATCGTGAAGTCACTGTTACACACAAAATTCCGTCGACAGTTGAGGACAACAAAAATATAAATGATTTTACAAATGAAAATTTAATTACTTTATCTCGACAGAGGCCTGAGCGCAAGGCAGCTCAGGAGGTAGAACAAGTGGACCGTCCTCCAATTCTTCGCGTGTGGCTCCCGATGATGAGGATTTGTATGTCGAGCAACTATTTGAAATCAAGAAAGATTTGTAGAAAGCTATGCACCGGATGACATTAAAATATAACTTTGAGTTCAAGGTAAAAAAATCAACCAAGTCATTGTTGACAATTGTCTGCGTTTTTGACAATTGCAATTGGCGCTTGAGAGCGACTAAGATGGACACGAATGAGTGCTTTGTAGTTCGCAAATATGCACAAGAACATACTTGCGAAGTGGAAAATTGTCGAAATGATCACAGGCAAGCTCGAGCATGATTTATTGGTCGACAGATAATACACAAGTATCAAGACCCACGGACGATCTAGGACCTTCGGACATCATTAACGATGTCCGTCGAAAGTATGGAATGGTCATGAGCTACCAAAAAGCCTAGAAGGTCAAAGAATGTGCGCTGGAGGATTTAATGGGATCGGCTAAGGAGAGCTATGGTAAATTTACCAGGTATTGCCTTAATATGGGGACAACTAATCCTGACACGGCATTTTTTATTAAGACGGGGGGCGATAATTATTTTAAATATTTCTTCATGACTCTCGGACAATGTATTCGGGGTTTTCGAAATGCAATGCGACCCGTAATTTTAGTTAACGGTACAACTTTGAAAGTTAAATATCAAGACAAATTAATTATTGCTACATGTCAAGACGCCAACATCCAAATTTACCTTATTGTATTATTCATAGTCGACAGCAAGAATGATCTGTCCATGCGTTGGTTCTTTTCTAAACTGAGGGAACTGATCGGGGAAGTTGAAGACCTTGCCTTTGTAACCGATCGGGGACAATCTATAATAAACGGCATCACTAAAGTTTTTCCCGAGGCACATCATGAGTATTGCATGTACCATATATATACAAGGTAATTTAAAAACTAGGCATCGGGGCAAAAGCATCGTTTCATTGTTCAGGGGAGCAGCCGAAGCTTACAGTGCTGAAGAGCGTAATAAGTTCATGTTCGAGATAGGAAGTAAATCATTACCGGCATTGGAGTATCTGGCGAAGATGGGGATCGAACATTAGGCGCCGTCATACTTTCTAGGACGTCGATACAACATGATGACGTCGAATAACGCGGCATCTCTCAATGCATTGTTTAAGAAGGATTGAGAGTTACCAATTCTCAAAATGATTGAGAACATTCGTAACAAGCTGTAACAGTGGTTTCATGACCGACGTACGCATCACAGAGTTGCACTAGCGTGTTAGCCCCAGCTCAAGAGGATAAACTCTTTAAGGCGGCAGAGGTTGCGAGGAAGTTGAATGCGGAAGCACTAGATAACATGCACTTGTACGAGATTTCAGTTGGAGAGTTTTTCATGTGAACATACAGTTGCGGTGGCCATGTATCGAGGCTTTGTAGCGATAACGTTATGCTCCTTGTATTATACGACTGAGTCTTGGAGAACAGTATATGCTGAGACTATATTTCCTTTGTCGAATGAAATCGAGTGGGAAGTTCCAGAGCACATTCTCCTGTTTCATAATTTGTTGCCATCAGCAATTGAACCGCGTGGTCCTGGACGTTCAAATACATCTAGAATACCATCTACTTGAGAGTTTCCTCGACCGCGTAGGTGTGGCAAGTGCAGAGTCATAGGGCATATACGACAATTTTGTACCAGTCAAATTCCCCTAAATAACAATTAGACAAGTACGTTAAATGAATAATATTTTCGTTTACTTTACAATGTTCAATATTTGTTTTTCATAAATGTTCAGTGTTCAATATTTATTCTTAATAAATGATATTTATAATGATTCATATGAAAAAAATAGTTCCATACTCGGCACGTGTAAAATAATAAAAAATCAACTCACAAAAAAAATTAAATTTCCTATATGAATGTTATATACATTGAACACAAATTTACAATTATTTTATAATCACAAAAAATAATTAAATTTACAATTACTGGCCCTTACTCAATTCCTATGGAATTGCGAATGTTACATATATTTAATACAAATTTACGGGTCACCATTAAATTCGAACAAATCACAAGTTAGCTTCTTTCTCCAGTTCTGTATTCACGATTGGTTGATTCCATCAACGTACTTAATGGCAAATATGTCGCAGTCACCGCTACAATTGAACAAAAATGGATCAGATCAGTACTTTGTAGCTAAAAACTAAATTTGAAAGATGAAAACAACAAAGTTCAAACACTTACCTTATGGACTGTCGCATTGTCGTCGTGTTCCGAACAATCCGCAATCTGTCCTGTATAGCCATCCCCGCTTGTCTGAACATCATAGGAATAATTATAGCTACGGACTCCAAGTTTGCTCCCGCTGGCCTTGTGTCAAACATGAATGATCTGGATCGTACACATATATAGTCATGTTAGCAAAAACGATCTTCAGCGTAACATAGTGATTATTGATGCAAGCTGGAATGTACATATGTTTACAACCCTCCCATGATTTTCCCCCGACACTCGGCGACATTCTTATGACCCACTCAAGTATATATTCTGGCACCGTGTACACGTTATTCATAAGTTGGAGCGACTGATACTCTATGTTAACGACAAGCAGGAACTCGGTGTTTAATAGGACTCGACTATGGACGTCAAATGATTTTGGATGTCTTTGAGGTCGATCTCGTAGCAAGTCCATGGCCAGGTCGATGTGCTGTATCAAGAAACACCGAAAAAGTATGAGTTATTCATTTAATAAATACAAAGTGACATATACATAGAAAATACGAAATGAATAGTTCACTTACATTGTCGGCGAGCCAAGCTCCCGAAGTGGTGATATCGTGGAACCACTTGTAAGCGTCCGAGACCGTCCGGTTGCCTATCGTGCAGCTAACTCTGAAAAAATAAGGAAATGTTAAAATAAGCATAGACGAGTTAGCGTAGAGTGCTTTATTAAAATCATACAATACTTACCCGGGGATAATTCTTCTTCACTCCGTCTCGAACGCTTTCCACTTGGCGTTGTCCGCCTCCCTGAATAAGTTCGGGTGCGTACCATCGATGAACGTTCTCCTCTTGACCTCAGTCGTGAAGGGGGAAACAACATACTGTGACGGTACTCAACCTCTTGCCAACCACTTGCTCTGTTTCATCAACAGCATGTCTCTTACCCTCAATCACGATGGGCGTCCTCTCAACCTCCAGGGCCATCTCATCCACCCCTCCCATCGGGGCCACCTTTTCCGTCCTTTCCATCGGGGCTTCCCCCTCTGTCGCCACCTCATCTGCCCCTTCCATCGGGGCCACCCTCTTCGTCGTCCCCTCTCCATAGACAATCAAAATGATTCTAATGTCTCATCACGCCAAAAATATGGGAGACCCCCTCTCCATCACCATCTCTGCCACCCTCTCGATCATCATCTCCACCATCCCCTCTGTCCCCCCATCGCCTACCGGCTAAATCTCCTCTAAGTGCCGCTACTGTATCCTGAAGGTCGACAACGCAAGACCGTAGCATTCCAACATCATGGACCCTCCCTGTCAACTCTCGTCCCAAATCATCGACCCTCTCCGTCAACTCTCGTCGTAGAGCGTCGACCTCCTCCGCTATAAATCCAGTCAGACGGGTATACAAATCATCACTGTGTATCGGAGATACACGGTAGACGTGTCTAGACGAAGGAGAAGCAGATACCCTCGACGGTGGCGATGCCCTCGACGGAGGTGATGCTAATGGCAACGACGATGCTTTCGATGGAGGTGATGCCAATGGTGGCAGCGATACCCTCGGCGGAGGTGATCGTAGATTAGCTCGACCGTCCTCCTACATAAATAACATTAAAAATTATTCAATAAAATTATACGTTGATGATATTCAATAAATTATATTTAATTCACATACCCAATCTCGGTCCAGGCTCGGATCAGACATCTCCTCGTCTTGGGTGTGCGGAACACCTAAATCCCGAACAAGACCCTGAGCCTCCTCTTCCATCAACGGCATCAACTCAGGTATGACTTCAAGCTGATATATTAACATTTCAACTAATTAACGATCATGTAAACAGATTTTAAATTACGTATAATATAAATCACAAATGCATAATACTTACCTGAGGATCGTCGAGGAGGGCCGATAATTGTTTCCCAACGGGCATCCGTCCTTTCGCGACGATCTCTAATGATGCATCCAAGGGCATCGTGTTTCTCCTCGATTCGCAAAGCGGGCCCCCAGTACAGGGATTGTCTCATACACCCGAATCTGCAATACATACACTTATTATGCATAGATGTAATATATTAAAACTTTAACTTTAATTATATTAAACATTTATCTGCACCGCTAAGGACAATCCATATGTATTGTATTTACGCATTGACCCCCTGGGCCTCGAGTGTGATCTGGTGAAGACATGTACGGTGTATTCGTAGTATCTCCGACCCTATGGATAGTTGTTGAATGCATCGAAGTTGTCAACAACTTTCAAATGAAAAATATCGATGGCAGTCTTCTTGTGATGACACCTCATCACACTCTCGAGGATGTGGACCAGCCCAAACTTCAATCTATCTAGCATTTGGTCTCACCCCTGATCGCGACCATCAACTCGGGTAGATGCACCGACCGTAACAGTCGGCCCGCTTAACAGTCAATGAGCTGACTAAACAGTCAACCCAAATAATGGGCCAACTGTTAATTAGTCAAATTTAAAAAATTGTTATTGGGCCGACTGTTCCTACTGTTAACAGACAGTCGGGTACCCGGCTGTTAACAGCTAAGCGTCGACTGTTAACATCCCCAAAATGCGGCATTTGTCGGAAAATCTCCATTTCCGGCGAGAAAAGCTTGCAAATCTCAAAATCCACCTATTATTCTCTAATTTAGACCTATATTCATACTTCTACACCTACATAACCATTCACACACAATATGAAAATCTAAACATTAATCTTGTAATGCCCCGACCCCTAGTGGACCGGAACGCTACTTACTTTACTTAGCTTAACCGATGGTTTAGTTACAAGTGTATACGTTTTAGTGGAAACTTACATCTTCGGATAATAATTTAAATAACAATACTTCAAATACTTTAAACAAAAGCACTGAATCATTTTTCAAAATAATAAAATGTAATTTATTTGAAGAAAACATAACTTGTCCTCGCATTTTGCGTTATTCAAAACTTTAAAGAAATAACATTGGAAAACATTTCATAAAAATAAATCCAAATCACTTATTCACCGGATTTCCATGGGCTCGTTGCATCACTCTCCATCTTCTCCTCCATCCATGCCCGAGGTAAAATTCCTTCAATCTGTAGAGATGGGATTAAACCCGTCAGTTGAAAAACTCAATAGGTGTCATAGGTGCATTCGTGATCAAGCTATACATTTCAAAACATTAACTTTATAACTTTTCATACATGCCGTACCCGGAGGCACCATTTGACATGAAGGGGTATGTCGTGCCTTTTCTAGGGCACCATTTGACATACGAACATTTCTTCAACATAGAGGGGTATGCCGTATCGGAGTACCATTTGACATACAACCATTAACATAGAGGGATATGCCGTACTGGAGTACCATTTGACATACAAACATTGACATGAATCGAAACTTATAACTTAACACGATTAAACACATTGCACCTCTACCTATCTTGACTGATGCTTTTGAAATTTTGAAAACTTGGATTGAAAACTTCGATGAAACTTGGACGTTGAAAGAAATGCACTCCTTGGATGTTTGAAAATTATTGAGAATTGATACTTGAAGACATTTCTTAAACTTCTAGGAAAAATAGTTTTCCTCCCTCTCTTTTTCTCTCTTGGAAACTCTTTCTTTAGTATGTAAAAACTCTTGCTTTTGGTGTGAGAAAAAATGAGTGAAATGAAGTCTCTATTTATAGGTAAATATCCCATAACTTAAAGCAAATGAAGGGTCAAATTTCATTTAAGAGAGAAAACATGGGTGCCATTTAAGTTTGAGGTTAAATGCTTTAATTTAGTGGGGTTTTTATTGCCATAAACGTGAGTGGCCCTTTGAGAAAATAATTGATGAAAATAAATATTTAAATTCTAGAGAAAAACGAGAATTTTCATTTCAGGCAGTTTCGATCGACCGGTTGTAGTCCGATTTACACTGCACAGCCTTCAGTGTTTCTATCATAACTTCTTCTCCCGATATCCGATTGAGGTAATTCAAAGTGCGTTGGAAAGCTAACTCGAAGAGTTACAATTTTATTAGATATAATTTTCCAAATCGAATGTTTCCTATGTCGAAAATGGGTCTCAAATGAGACTAAAAATCTGAAGTATACTTTTGTCATCTAATATTCATGTTTTAGTACCACTAAGGTGTCTAGAATTATTTGGGGTTCTACAAATCTAGTTAATTAACAACTCGAAGCTTTCCTGAGCAAGAAGGTCGCCGGAGATGAACTGAAATTGTCTATCGACTGGAAACCGACCATAACTTTTCCTTGGTTTTGGCCAACTGTGAGCAAATGAGAAAGTGACCGTCTTAGGGTATTTTGGGATTTTGACCTTTAAAATCAATTTTCGTTTTTTTTCTCTAAAATCTGGTCAAAGGCTACTTTGAAAATACACATGGGTTATTGGGTCATTTTCAATGATTTCCTCATATTAATGTGACCTTATCAATCACCTTTTTGTAGGAACAACTGTAAAAGGTGCTGTGGATGATCTTGATCTGGTGATCCAAACCCTTGAAGAAACTGGATTTTCACATGACAGATTTTATATCCATTGTGATGGGGCTCTATTTGGTCTCATGATGCCTTTTGTTAAACGTGTAAGTAGTTATTTGCTTTCTGAATTAAATGAATATTTTTTTAATGTAAAAGTTAGCTGAGATATCCCATGAGAATTACATCGTTGGTTCATGATAGAGAGGAGCCAGCCATTGGTAAATAAACTTGCAGAACACTGGCTAATCATTTCATCTTCTGATGCAACTTGACCTTGTTCCCTTTGTTCAACCTGTTTTAGTGAGGTTGAATGAGTTGGATCTTCTTTGTTAAATCTTCGATAAAACTGTGAATCATGACTTCTACTTGGGTTTAACATAGAGGCCATAATTGAAAGCATGATTTTCATGAAAAATAGTGGCAGCTAAAATGTCCTGATCTGTGGATCAGTTGTATGATGAACTGAGGTAAATAAAGGGGAGTGCCTGTTCATAACTCATGCAAGAATGTTCATAATTTTCAAGTAATATAAGTTTCACCAAGTCAAACTTTTTTTAAGAGCACTATTTTTAATTGATAATTTCTTTATTTTTATTGAACCATACATAAGTTACCATCTAAGAAGGCTGCTACGTTCAGAATGCTGGAAAAAAAGGTTTATGAATAGATATTCTGCAGATGAATACATATATATCCTTTCAGTACACGAATACATTGAACATTTGAAATTATATTTTTTAAACATAAAGAGATGGATTTTGATTATCCTTCCCGCTGATTAATTGTCTTGTCAGGCACCAAAAGTTACCTTTAAGAAGCCTATTGGAAGTGTGAGCGTCTTGGGCCACAAGTTTGTGGGATGCCCAATGCCATGTGGAGTCCAGATAACAAGATTGGAGCACATTAATGCACTCTCGAGGAATGTCGAATACCTTGCTTCTCGGGATGCAACTATCATGGGAAGCAGGAACATGCATGCACCAATCTTTCTCTGGTATACCTTGAACAAAAAAGGATACAGAGGGTTCCAGAAAGAAGTCCAGAAATGCCTTCGTAATGCTCACTATTTGAAAGATCGTCTTAGGGATGCCGGTATTGGGGCAATGTTAAACGAACTCAGCAGTTCCGTTGTTCTTGAACGTCCTCCGGATGAAGAGTTCATTCGTAAGTGGCAGCTCGCATGCCAAGGAAATATTGCCCATGTGGTGGTTATGCCCAATATTACAGTCGAAAAGCTCAAAAAATTCCTGAACGAACTAATTGCTCTACGTGCAACATGGAATGGGGGTGATAGGAAGCGTCAGTCTCCTTGTGTTGCATCATTTATAGGCAAAGAGAATTGTCTTTGCTCTCTTCACAAATGAATAAGGCTCGTGTTTTAGAGAAGATGCTGTTAGTTGTTTGGTTAATTTCATCTTACTATGAACTATTTTTGGGTTAAATCTATGAATGTTCACCAGCTTTCAGCTGATTACTACTTGCTTGAACTAAAAAAAGGTATTTATTACTTATTCATCTATTATATTTTCTTCCATCCACCATTCTTTAAGAATCCATTTACATCCCTTGACGGAAAATCCTACACGGGACTTACATGATCTTTGTTCACAGAAGATAGCAGAGACAAAAATATAAAAAGACTCAAATTCACCCACCACCAATACTTTAACATATGAAAACTTGTTATGATTGTTGACAAATGCTTGGAAATATTTGGCGACTTTTCCACCGAGGTAAGGAAAAAATAAATAAATAAATCTACCTATATTTATTTCCATTGAGAGTTTTTGGTACGTTTTGAATCAATATTCCAACAAATATTTTGCTTGGGTTGATCCACCTTTCCGTCCATGTCCATGCTATAAGAAAATAATCATTGGTTGCTGTGCAAAGCAAGTAATAACAACAATGAGGATCAGTTGAAAATGCAAGGAATAGTGAAGTATCGTTAGATTCCTTTGGGTTCGTACTATTGTCCATTCTAATAAGCTGTTTTTCAAATTGGTGGTGTCGGGATCAGGTAACGATAGTGCAATATGCTGTAGCTAGTTTATGTTGAGAAAATTGGTAGGTTCGACTCGTGCTAGATGCACTTGGAAGGTTTAGTTCAATCGCTGCTCATAGAGCGATTGTATTTTTTGCTAAAGTAGAATTATTTGATGCCATTTTAGTACAAAGAGAAATTATGTTTGCCATGTGAACTTTTCCACTAAGAGAAGGAGATAGATTTTTTTATGAACCATACATCATTTAGTTTTATTGCCACAAAAGTTATTGGTACTTAAAAGCAAGAATAGGGAATAGAAGAATAATAACAAGAACACACAAATTTATGTGAAATTCAAGACAAGAAAAAAAAAATCACGGATAGAGAAGAAACAGGTAATAGAAAAATAATACCAAGAATAAACAAATTTATGTGAAAATTTAAGACAAAAAAAATCATGGATAGAAAAGAAAAATCCACTATATCAAAGATGAGTACAAGAGATGAATATTTTGCAGGGATTAGGCATCTCCGCTACCACCAAACTCCCAAAATTATCATAATATTGGTTTCACTACATATGTCGCATCGCAAAATTTTCGGGCCGGACCAAACAAAATTCTAATCAGCATATTCTAACAGTTATTGTTCAATTTTCTTGTACTTAGTTCAAACTTCACAATTTCAAGTTATTAAAATTACATTATTTGGTGGATTTGATGAGACAATAGATCAAATTAGATTGACATGAATTGAACCCTCTGACGTCGTGGGATGCTATTCAGTTACGAGATCACTGTAAAATCAATGATTAATATGTAATATAATATGCAATACTAATAGGATTAAACAATATAACAAACAAAATTTTGACCATTTTTTCTTAATATTGTTCACTATCCCAAACGAGTCAAAAAACTCTCTCGACTTAAGTCCCCTTAATTACATTTAACTCCATTACTTCTAGCAATCTCTCAGTATTTAAGTCTCTGCCCATTTTTCTTTTGTTTGTTCACTTTCATAGTTTTTCGATTGAATGCTCTGGTAAGTTTCCAAGACAACTATAGCAACTGAAAATGGCACAGAGGGATACCTTTTCCGGTGCCAAGTCTTACCATGAAGTCGTTGTTAGGTATCCTACTCGCTTTTTGAGCAACCTTCAGACTTTTCATTTTATTATGGTACAAAGTTTATGTACGTATAGCTTAACTGCATTTTCTTCGTGTCTTTAACAGCATGTTTTCTACATATTGGACTTGACAGATCTATTAACTTCTTTTCATTGCTAGTACTATCCAAAGCCATCTAGTATATCCATCTACTCTCTTTATGAGCAACCTCCATACCCTCTATTTTGTTATGGGTACAAAGTTTATGTACATATAGCTTAACTCCATTTTCTTGTCTTTAACAGTGTATTTTCTACATAACGAACTTGGCGGAGCTATAAATATTATTTTTACATTTTTACCGTTAGTACCGTCGAATGCTATCTATTGTGTCCATCTTTGTTACCATTTTGGCTATGTATAATTATTGTTGGATTTGTAGTAAGGTTTTCTGTGATTGAAGGGAAGGTGTTAAACCTGCATGTGTTGTACACACAGGTTACCAAGAGGAGAGGTTATGACAAGTTTGGTGAACAAATAATATTTTTTGTTCTTTAAAATTCAAAAATTCTTTTTCCATTTTTAATTTTTTTATTTTTCTCTTCAAAATTTTCTTGAAGAGGTACAAAAAAGAAATGAAGGGAAATCGGTGGCATTTTTTACCTCTCTCCAACAACTACAAGTGCTTTTTTATTAATTTCTTTACAGTACTTGATTTTCTATTTATCTGAGGCTAAAACTCTTTTCGTCGTCATTTTTTAGGTTTTTTTTTTAATTTTTAATGCTTTACTATTCATTTATTAATTTGCTTTTGTCTTTACTACCTATGGTGCAAAAATGACCAAAATAATTTATGCACTCGATTTGCATTCTCTATTTGTCATTTTCGACTTGACCTTATGAAAATGAGAAGTTATTCATGAAATTTATATTAATTTTTTTAGTTTTGTTGTTTATGGCCAAATGTAATATAACGAAGAAAATGATTTATCTAATAGACATTAATTTATTTATTGAATTTTGCCTTTACAACCTGACATAATGAAATTACAAAAAATAATCTATGTAATAGGTATGCATTACAACCTCCATACCTTCTATGTTGTTATGGGTACAAAGTTTATGTACGTATAGCTTAACTCCGTTTTCTTGTCTTTAACAGTGTATTTTTTACTTAACGAACTTGGCGGAGCTATAAATGTTATTTTTACTTTTTTACTGTTAGTACCATCCAATGCTATCTATTGTGTCCATCTTTGCTACCATTTTGGCTATGTATGATTATTGTTGGATTTGTAGCAAGGTTTTCTGTGATTGAAGGGAAGGTGTTAAACCTGCATGTGTTGTACACACAGGTTACCAAGAGGAGAGGTTATGACAAGTTATAGAGATCACATAATCATATCAATTTATTTTAGGACATAACGAAACCAAATGTAGAAAAATCATGATTCATGTAATCAATTCATATTTATTTAATTTTTTTCTTTGTGAGCTAACGAAATAGAAGGTAGAGAAATTAGTGATTCATGCAGTATGTGCTTGTTATTTAATTTTGTTATTAGGATGAAAGAGAATTGAAAGAAAATGATTCATATAATCAATATTCATATATTTATTTTTGTCTTTACAACTTAAGGGAACAAATTTTTCTCTTCAAAATTTTCTTGAAGAGGTACAAAAAAGAAATGAAGGGAAATCGGTGGCATTTTTTACCTCTCTCCAACAACAAGTGCTTCTTATGCTTTGAGAAAACGTTATGGTTTGCTCTTCAATTTTGAACAAGCTTATTACTTCTTAAGACATCCATCCCATTCTTGATTCGATAGGTATATATATATAGGAATGATCTCCTAAGTATTGGTGCTTATTTTATCTTAAGTTCACCGATGACATGTCACATATGCTTAGGAGATACTCAATTTAAATTTAATAAATATATATTTTTCACTAATTTCAAGTGGATCCAAAAGTTCAAAATGGACCGTCAAGCCTAAAGCCCCAAGTATTTTGCACAAATATTGCACAAGTAGCAAGATTGTTTGATGTAAGTGTTATGCTGATAAAAATTTACAAACCATATATCATTTAATTTCACTGCCACAAGAGTTATTGTTAAATTTTCTTATACATAGTACCAACTTGGCAATTAATGTTCTTAAAACTACACTATTTGATGGACTTGAAGAGACAATACATAAGATTAGATTGACTTGAATTGAACCCCTTTAGTGTTATGGGATGCTAACAAGGTCACTATTAAATCAATGACATATTTAGTATGTAATCCACTGCAATACTAGAGGATTGAACAATAGAATTGACAAAATTTTACCACTTTTTCCCTTAATACTATTCACTATTCCACACCCCAAAACCCTCTTGGACTAAAGGGCACTTAATTACATACCTATCTCGAAAGCATTCTATCCTTTCTAACACCATTACTTCTAGCAATCTCTCAATTGTATCGCTGCTAATTTATCTTTTCTTTGATCACTTTCATAATTTTCTGGTGACTACTCTGTCAAGTTCATGTCTTCTGACGTAATGCTAGAAATAGCATACAGGGATAAATTCTCCGGGGCCAAGTGATATCATGCATGAAGTTGTTGTCTTGGATCCTACTCTCTTTAGGAGCAACCTCCGGAACTTCTATTCTGTTATGGGTATAGTGTTTATGTACGTATAGCTTAACTCAATTTTCTTCTTACAATGCGTTTTCTACATGTCGAACTTGGTGAATTGATTGAAAAATAATATTTTTAGTCTTTTTATTGTTAGTACCGTCCAATGCAATCTAGTGTGTCCATCTTATTGAACATACTTTAAGATCCACTTTACATAATTTTGTTGCCATTTTGGTTATGTATGAATATTGTTGGATTTGTTGATCGGAGGGAAGGAGTTAAACATGCATGTGTCGTATACCGAGGACCGAGAGGGGAGGTTATGACTAGATTGGTGAACATACAATAATATGTTTTGTTCCTTAAAATTCACCAAAAAAATTTTTTTCTCTCCAAAATTTTGTTAAAAGTTATGGACAAGAAATAGAGTGAAATCAGTGGCATTTTTTTACTTTTCTCCAACAACAGCAAGTACTTCTTATGATTTGAGAAAACATTATTTCGATTTTCTTGTGTTATGAACTACCTTACTTTTTAAGACATCATTCTCCCATTCTTGATCCACACATAAATCACCTTTTTTTCTTCTGGCAGAATGATGTTCTTTCCAGGTTCTATTTGTGGATGTCATGTTTTTATTTTTCATCTATATATTTGCCTGAATTTTGTTTCCGTATCTCATGTTTTGATATATTAATTTCTTTTCCACTATACACTGGATTTTCCAGTTATTTAATCATTCTTTTAGATTTCTTTAGATGTTTAAGGCTTTACTATTGTCCATTTATTAATTTGATTTTCTCTATACTACCTAACGACGCTAAATGACAAATAATTTATGCACTCGATTTGCACTCTTTATATATGTTGTTTTTGACTTGAACTAATGAAAATGAGGAAAAGTGATTTGTGAAATTGAAGTTGATTTTTTTAGTTTAGTCGTTTACGGCCTAATGTAATATAAACAAAGAAAATGATTTATGTTGTAAATATTAATTTATTTAATTTAGTCTTTACAACCTGACATAATGAAATCACAAAAAATGATATATGTAGAGATATGCATTAATTTCATTTCATTATTTATGACCTAATGTGAAGAAAACGAGGAAAAATTATTTATGTAATTGAGATTGATTTATTTAATTGTAAATAAATGTAGAGATTTTAGCGATTCATGTAATTAATATAGATTTATTTTATTGTCTTTACAACCTGATGAAGGAAAAAGTAGAAAAATATATGATCATGTAGTCGATATGTATTTATTTAATTTTGTCTTTACGAGCTAAAGAAACAGAATGTAGAGAACTTAGTGATTCATGTAATTAGTGCTTGTTATTATGATGAAATAGAATTGAAAGAAAATGATTCGTGTAATCAATGTTCATTCGTATATTAAATATATATTTTAGCTAATTTCAAGTGGATCAAAAACTTCAAAATAGATTGTTAAGCCCAGAGCCACAAGTATTTTGCAGAAATATTGCACAAGTAGATAGTTAGTTGTAAGTGATTGTAAGCTGATAAAAATTTATGAACATACATCGTTTAATTACACTGCCAAAAAAGTTATTGTTCCATTTTCTTATGCATATTTCCAACTTGGCAATTAAAGTTCTTAAAATTACACTATTTGATGGACTTGAAGAGACAATACATAAGAATATTAGATTGACTTTAATTGAACCCTCCAGTGTTATGATGTAGGGATGGTAGTGGATCAAGTTTGGGGGGGGGGGAGAGGCGGCATTTGTTGCCCCCTTTTTTTGACATTTTCAAAATTTCGAGTTATGCGATTATTAGAGAATAAAATACAAATTCAAATTTTAAAATCCAAAGCAAATAATGCTCAAACTAACAACGTCACTATCCAAAGTAAAAACACAGAACATCTACTTCTTGAATTTCAGACAAGGCAATTGCCCAAATAAAAAAACACGGAACATCTACTTGAGTTGCATAATGTAAGAATAACTAGTTAATGACATTTAAGAAACAGACTTATATAATTAATAAATAACTTCTGTATTATAACGAAATAAGATAAGTATTGAATCAACCTAACATCTAAACATCAAAATTGTCAAAAATAATATGTAATATAAACAGAATATAAACATCAAGCAATTCTCGGGTGAGGGACATAGTAGAACGATATCAGAGATATTGATGCAAGTTCAATAGTACCTTTAATTAGCAAGGCTTGAATCCAGTTGCCGTCAACAGTTTGGCATATGATCGGAGAGGAGATGAGCTTTTTGTAGAAGAATCTGAGCTTCTAGGCATTGAGAGCCGAAAAAACGAACTGATCTGCTGATGGGATTGCTCGTGGAGGGTGGTTCGAGACTCGATGTGATTTCAGTGTTTAGAATGGGAGGTTTGGGAAAAATAGGAGTGGTGGCGGTCGGCAATTGAGAGAGAGATTGTGGGCGTAAGTCGTGAGAGGGAGATGGAAGATATTAGGTTATGGTTGTGTTTTGTCCTTCTGTAAATTAATTTAAAATTTTTCTTCTTCTTCATGGGGCTAATGCCCTACCAACCCATCGGGGCTGGGGTGAGGTAGATTTTTCTGCCATCTCTATTATGATACTATTCAGCTTAACTTCATTTTCTTCATGTTATTAACGACGTGTTTTCTACAGATTGGACTTGGCATATCTATAAATCATATTTTAATTTTTCACTACAATAAAAATGACCTTTTGCAACATGAAAAAGGCAACATTCATTAATTAAATGTTGCTAAAGGGTCAATCACAACATTCAAATACATGAATGTCGCCATTGCTTAATATAATTGAGTTTTGGCAATATTTTTTTAAGTGAATGTTGCTAATATTTCCTTTTTGCAACGTTGACTTACTGTTACAAAAAGTTTTGTCTTTTGCAATGTTTATAAAACGTTGCAAAAAGCTGTCTTTCGCAACGCTTATGAAACGTTGCAAAATGCTTACTTTCACAACGCTTATGAAATGTTGCAAAATTTGCCTTTCGCAACATTTATAAAATGTTGTAAATGCTCTGTCTTTCGCAACGTTTATAAAATGTTGCAAAAATCTGTCTTTCGTAACGTCTATAAAAAGTTACAAAAAGTGCCGTCTTTCCTAACGTTTTATAAACGTTGCAAAAAATCTTTCATTTTTGGACTATTAATGAACGAGACAAAAAGAAAAAAACAGGCAGAGGTAATACTCCTCAAACTACGAATTTTACTCCCACTCTTCACGACTGGCAGCTCTCATCTCTTCGCCTCTCCATCTCCCCGCCTTCCACCACTGAACACCGGCCTCTGACATTTGAGCCTTAGACACAGGTCACGCAGCACCTTCGAGCCCTAGATGTAGCACTTTCGAGCCCTTGAACTTCTTGAGACGTGGTAGCATGCAGCAGTCCTTCGAGTCTACATTTCAACCAACAATTCGAGGGCAGAAGAAGGAGGTGAAGCCCGTTGATTCTAATTCCTAAATCGCACTCAAGTTCTTTTTAACTTTTTTCTATTAGTTACTTATTTTGCTTTGTGATGAATCCAGAAGTTAGTCGAGTACAAGTTAAAGAGCAGCTATAGTTGCAAGTTTCTGATGAATTCGGAAGTAATTGAATGATGTGCAAATTAAAACCATGGCATGTATTGGACTATTTAGCTTAGCTGGCAATTGACATTTGTAATTCAGTTAGTTGGTTAGTTGAAGTTAGTTAGTTAACTGCTATTAAGTGAGCTGGATTTCTCCGAGAAAATGAAAATGGTCTGATACCATATTGAAGAGAAGAGCTATGAAATGAAGGAAATAATTCATTCAATTCAAAATGTCGTACGACCAGGTATAAATATAGCTTGGGCCTATCAACAGAGTTTAACAGAATATGCCAGCTCACTTAACGGCAGTTAACTAACTAACTTCAACTAACCAACTAACTGAATTACAAATGTCAATTGCCAGCTAAACTAAATATTCCAGTTCGACTTAAAGCTTAAATCATGGCTTTGAATATACTGAACTCAACATCAAATAATTCTTCATCATCATTCAGTAATTCAGTAATTGATGATGGAACCAGTTAATATTTTCTACATCATTTAGACAGTCTAGGCCTTGTCCTCGTTTCACAACAATTGGTTGGGGATAACTATGCATCCTGAAGCCAATCGATGATGATAGCACTTTCAGTGAAAAACAAATTAGGATTTATCAATAGATCTATTCCTTGGCCTGAAAATGACAAGAAATTACTCAATTCATGTATCTGAAATAACAAAATTGTCATATCCTGGATTCTCAATTCTATATCCAAGGAAATCTCTGCAAGTGTCATATATTATGAATCTGCATATGAGATTTGAATGGATCTAAAGGAGCGATTTCAACAAAGGAACTAGCCACGCATATTCCAGTTAAGGCAAGATCTGATGAATCTCACACAAGGTCAGTCATCTATCAGTGCATATTTCACAAAATAGAAGACAATCAAGAAGTTCAGATCAGACAATGCCCAGGAATTAAAATTTAAAGACTATTTTAATGCTAAGGGAGTCATTCACCAATTTGCATGCGTAGAAAGACCTGAGCCAAATTCTATAGTGGAAAGGAGGCACCAGCATCTCCTTAATATGGCTCGGGCCTTATTCTTTCAATCACGAGTTCCCATTCAATTTTGGGGAGATTGTGTGCTAACAACTACATTTTTAATTAACTGAACTCCTTTCCCAATCTTGAGAAATAACACTCCATTTTCACTATTATATGGCACAGCAGTAGATTACAGTTTCCTAAAAGTGTTTGGTAGCCTTTGTTTTGCCTCGACACTACCATCCCATAGACATAAGTTCCATCCCCAAGCCACAACATGTGTATTCATAGGCTATCCTCCAAGCATAAAAGGTTATAAATTGTATGATATCTCATCAAAATCATTTTTTGTCTCCAAAAATGTTGTGTTTCATGAAAACCATTTTCCTTTCCATTCCATACCTCACACAACTGATCTTATTGATCCATTTCCTGACATTCTTTTGCCACACATTACTTCGGATTCAATACCCTATCACTCAAATCCAGCCACAACATCCAATCTACCCTTGGATGACAATGATACTTGCCAGGGCTCCTCTGGCCTGCCCATCATTCTTTCTACATCTTGAACCTCAATTCCAGATTCCATTGAGGAACAAGTACCATATTCTACTCAACCTTCATCCTCTCTCCCTAGAAGATCGACTAGAGTCAGTAAAATTCCTTTCTATCTTCAAGAATTTTACTGTAACCTCATGACAAATATAACCCTTCACAACATAACTCAAAATATCCCCTATCCAAGTTCATTTCCTATGCTTCATTTTCCCCATCACATAGAAGTTACCTCCTTAATGTTTCGTCCAATTTTGAGCCTCAATTTTACCAAGTTGTGCAATTTCAGCATTGGAAAGAGGCTATGGCATTTAAATTGGCTGCAATGGAACAAAATAATACTTGGTCGGTGACTACTCTACCTAAAGGCAAACACTCCATTGGTTGCAAGTGGGTATATAAAATCAAGTATAAACTTGATGGAAGTATAGATAGATACAAGGCTCATTCGGTGGCCAAGGTCTATACCTAACAGGAAGGTTTGGATTTCATTGAAACATTCTCTCCCGTCGCCAAACTGTCAATGAAATTTGATCAAGTTTATATCTATATAAAATCCTATTATTGACCATGTTCTTGCAACAGATCTACAGAAGAATTAAGCTTTTCTTAAATAAATTCTCAACTAGCTTAAAAGTTAAAACAAATTCAATGATTAACAATAAAAAAAATTTAACTAAAATAAAAAATCTAGAGCAAATCTCCACGCGTATAGTAATCATTAAGCGGTTAAGGTAATAAAAAAATCCTTACGTTGACTGAAATCAAATAGGCATCTTTTATTTCCTTGTACAGACTCACACACTAGTACGTAAATACCATTGTGCATTGCAAATTTTTGTATGCTCTAATCGCTCTGTCTCTCTTCTCCATCGTCTTCCTTAATGATGCCTGATATTTTGAGCCTTTTACTATATGTTTTCGCCTCGATTGTGATTTTTTTGTTAATTCAATGTCTGCTGTCAAAGAGGCGGGATAGACGTGCAGAATTGAGACAAAATGAGCTGCCAGTCATAAATCATCAACCACCACCACCGACGCCGCCGCTACCATCATCCCCAACTTCAAATCGATCCCAGATAGTCATCGATATATACATCAAACAAGAAAGTGGAGATACGTGTCTGTCTATTTTGAATTTAAAGACCAAGAATTGTTCTGGTGTCTTCTGGCGTGCAACCACAGATTTCACTTCGAATGCACCAAAACATGGTTGGATATCACTCAAACATGTCCATCGTGCCACCGGAATACTGTCATTGAAACATGATTCTTGTTTTTCTTATATTAAAAATCTTGAACTTTTTCTTTCGATTTTGATTCTAGAAAGACTTTTTTTTTACATGAACATGATGTTTAGTTTCTGAAAGTTACGCAGAATGGGAGATGCTTTCACTAAACGAATGTTGACAAGGAATATAGTGTACAAAGTGTAACAAGGAATGAAGACGGATCAATAAAGTTTTTTTTTGTTTATTTTATTGTATTATCTTTTAATTTCATGAGTAATGAATCACGTCTTCTTGGATTTTTTTTTTCAAAAAGCTCCGTTTAGATAGAAAATAATTTATAAATTCAGTTCAAATCAAACACTAATTTTAATCACATATTACTAAATACTACTTATTACTATTTTCACATTTCATAAGTATCCAGAATTGTAAAAGTAATATGGTGAAGAGAGTGGTGTTGGATAGACTCTGGAAAATAAAGGATTAAGCTGTGAATTGAAATTAGAGTTCAGGTACTCACGACAAAAAAAATATGACGATATCATCAATTTCTCAATTTAAGTATTATTGTTATTTAGTCTATCAAATTTGTAATTAAGGTTAAAATACCATAACTTAAATTGTAAGAATCCAATAATTGTCAGTCAGTTCAAAAATATTACAACGAGACAACATATTTTACTAGTTATAACTATTTAGACATTCATTTATTTGGCCCATTTTTTGTTCCATTAAAAATTAAATAAAATCTAAGTTAAAATCAGTAATTAATTTTAATCACATATTTTATGGGATCAAAACTATTTCAACCACACATTCTATTGATTATCAAAATTTAATTTTTACTTAAACCAAACAGCTCAATTGTAGGCAATCATGCCTCATAAATCAGGCCCAACGCCACACTCCAATCTATCCCCTTCTCCATTACATGTGGCTAACCCATTATCTAGCCCTAGACCTTCAATGATATACCCCCAAATCTGTCCCCATCAATACGCTCATATACTTGAGACTTGACAACGTCATAGCCCACGAATTGCTTAAAATCATGATTTTTAAATTTAATTATCTTTAATTAGATCATTGAAAGAAGGTCAAAAAATATGTGTTAATAGTACACAATTTATGCACACTTCACTAATTTTAAAAAAATAAATGATTTTGTTTGGAATTTTTGCAAATCATTTAAAGTGTTTTAGTTTATAAATAATTCGAAAGTCGATCCTACTGAACAATGTTTATCCCCGGGAGAATGGATTAAACTAGTCGTACAGGGTCAATGGCAGGGGATTTTCCCTATGGATCAGGAAAAATGCACAAGTTCCTTTCAGGTCCTGCACTGGTGCCACTTGTATGGCAGCTTTTTTTTTTTTTTTTCCTTCTTTGGGACCAAAAATTACCTAGTGTGGTACCTATAAAAATTTTGTGAACAAGCCATGTACCTGTAACATCGCTTCAACAATAGGGGCCATTTTCAGGTGCTGAAATGACAATTTTTGATTGACAAAATTTTCTTTTATTTTTTAACTGTCACTGAAATTCGGTCAAGTTTATATCTATATAAAATCCTGTTATTGACCATGTTCTTGCAACAGATCTACATTGTGCAAATTTCTTTCTGCTCTAATTGCTCGTCTCTCTTCTACATCGTCTTCCTTAATGATGCTTGATATTTTGAACCTTTTACTATATGTTTTCGCCTCAATTGTGATGTTTTTGTTGATTCAATGTCTGCTGTCAAAGAGGCAAGATAGATATGCAGAATCAGAACAAAATGAGCTACCATTCATAAACCGTCAACCATTGTCACCACCGCCGCAGCCACCATCATCACGAACTTCAAATCAATCCCAGATAGTCATTGATATTTACATCAGACAAGAAAGTGGAGATACGTGTCTGTCTATTTTGAATTCAAGGACTAGGAATTGTTCAGATGTCTTCCGGCATACAACCGTGGATTTCACTTCGAATGCATCAAAACATGGTTGGATATTACTCAAACCTGCCCAGTGTGCCTCGGAGTACTGTCATTGAACCATGATTCTTGTTGTTCTTATATTATAAATCTCGAACTTTTTCATTCGATATTGATCCTAGAAGGACATTTTTTTGAACATGAACACAATATTTATTTTCTGAAAGTTACGCAGAATGGGAGATGCTTTCACTGAAAAAATGTTGACAAGGTATATAGTGTACAAAGTGTAGTCGTGAATTAATATGGATCAATAAAGTTTTTATTTTATTTTATTGTATTATCTTTTAATTTTGTGAGTAGTGAATCATGTCTTCTTGGAATTTTTTTTTTTCAAAAAGCTCCGTTTAGATAGAAAATAATTTATAAATTTAGTACAAATCAAACACTGATTTTAATCACATATTACTCAACACTACTTATTACTATTTTCACATTTCATACGAATCGAGAATTGTAAAAGTAATATGGTAAAGAGAGTGGTGTTGTATAGACTCCGAAAAATAAGCTGTGAATTGAAATTAGAGTTCAGGTACGTACGACAAAAAATATGATGATTCTATCATCGATTGCTCAATTTAAGTATTTTTGTTATTTACTCCTTCAAAAAATTTGTAATTAATGTAAAAATAGCATATACGTAAATTGTAAGAATCCATTAATTGTCAGTCAATTTAAAAATATTACAATTAGATGATATCTTTTACTAGTTATAACTGTTTAGACATTCATTTATTTGGCCCATTTTTGGTTCCATTAAAAATTAAATTAAATCCAAGTTAAAGTCAAAATTAATTTTAATCACATATTTTATGGAATCAAAAATATTTCAACCATACATTCTATTGATTTCTATCAAAATTTAATTTTTATTTAAACCAAACAGCTCAACTGAAGGCAATCGTGCCCCATCAATCAAGCCCAAAGCCACACTCCAATCTATCTCCTTCTCCATTACATGTGGCTAACCCATCATCCAGCCCCAGACCTTCAGCAATATACCCCCAAATTTGACCCCATCAATACGTTCATATACTTGAGACTTGATAGCACTGTAGGCCACGAATTACTTAAAATCATGATTTTAAAATTTAATTATCTTTAATCAGATCATTGAAAGATGTTCAAAAAAATATGTGTTAATCATACACAATATATATACACTTTATTAATTTTAAAGAAATGATTGATTTTGTTTGGAATTTTTTTAAATTATTTAAAGTGTTGTAGTTTGAAAATAATTCAAAAGTCGATCCAATTGAACAATGTTTTTTCCCAGGAGAATGGATTAAATTGGTTGTAGAGGGTCAATGGCGGGATTTTCCCTAGGGACATGAAAAAATGTACAAGCTCCTTTCAAGTTCTACATTGGTACCACCTGTATGGCTTTTTTTTTCTTTCTTTTTTTTTTTGGAGTAGCATCGCTCCAACGATAGGGGCCATTTCCAGGTGTTGAAATGGTAATTTTCTTATTGGCAAAATTTTCTTTTACTTTTTAACTGTCAATGAAATTTCGCCAAGTTTATATCTGTATAAAATCCTGTGATTGACCATGTTCTATTCTAAACTAAAATTTGAGATTAAAAAAGTAAGTCAAGATTTATTTAAAGAATTAAGCTTTTCTTAACTAAATTCTCAACTAGTTTAAAAGTTAAAATAAATTCAATGATTAACAACAAAGAAAAAAAGTTACCTAAAATTAAAAAAATCTAGAGCAAATCTCCATGCATACAGTAGTCGTTAAACCGTTAAGGTAATAAAAAAAATGCTTACGTTGACTGAAAACAAATAGGCATCTTTTAATTCCTTGTTGAGACTCACACACACTAGTATATAAATACCATTGTGCATTGCAAATTTCTGTCTGCTCTAATTGGCTTGTCTCTCTTCTGTATCATCTTCCTTAATGATGCCCGATATTTTGTACCTTTTACTATTTGTTTTCGCCTCGACTGTGATGCTTTTGTTGATTCAATGTCTGCTGACAAAGAGATGGGATAGATATGCAGAATCGGAACAAAATGAACGGCCAGTCGTAAAACGTCAACTGCCATCACGGGCTCCGTCACCACCATCATCACCAACTTCAACTCGATCCCAGATGACGAAAGGGAAGAAGGATGAAATAATCGTCGATATTTACATCGAACAAGAAAGTGGAGATAGCGAATGCTCTACCTGCCTATCTAAATTCAAAGACCAGGAATTGTTCTAGTGTCTTCCGGAATGCAACCATGGATTTCACTTCAAACGCATCAAAAAATGGTTGGATATCAGTCAAACCTGCCCATTGTGCCGCCGGAGTACTGTCATTGAACCATGATTCTTGTTTTTCTTATATTACAAATCTTGAACTTTTTCTATTGATTTTGATACTGGAAAGACTTTTTTGTACATGAACATGATGTTTAGTTTCTAAAAATTATTGAGAATGGGAGATGCTTTCACCGTACGAAGTGTAATTATGAATGAAGACACATCAATAATTTTTTTTGTTTATTTTATTGTGTTATCTTTTAATTTTGTGAGTAATGAATCATCTCTTCTTTGATTTTTTTTTTTTCAAAAAAAACTCCGTTTAGATAGAAAATAGTTTATAAATTCAGTTCAAATCAAATACTAATTTTAAATTTCATATTACTAAATACTACTGATTATTATTTCCACATTTCATAAGAATCGAGAATTGTAAAAGTAATATGGTGAAGAGAGTGGTGTTAAATAGACTCTAGAAAATGAAGGATATAAGCTGTGAATTGAAATTAGATTTTAGGTACGACAAAAAAATTGATGCTTTTATTATCGATTGCTCAATTTAAGTATTTTTGTTATTTAATTCTTCAAATTTCTAATTAAAGTAAAAATAACATAAACTTATATTATACGAATCCAATAATTGTCAGTCAATTTAAAAAAATATTACAATGAGACAGTAAATTTTATTAGTTATAACTATGTAGATATTAATTTACTTGGCCCATTTTTGGTTCAAATTAAATTAAATCTAAGTTAACGTTCACAATTAATTTTAATCACACATTTTATGGGATGAATAATAGTTCAACCATACATTCTATTGATTTCTATCAAAATTTAATAAAAGTCTAATTTTTATTTAAACCAAACAGCTCAATTTAAGGCAATCATGCCCCATAAATCAAGCCCAAAGCCAAACTCTAATCTATCGCCTTCTCCATTACATGTGGCTACCCCATCATCCAGCCGAAGACCTTCAACAATATACCCCCAAATCAGCACCATCAATAGGCTCATATACTTGAGACTTGACAATGTCATAGCCCACGAATTGCTTAAAATCATGATTTTAAAATGTAATTATCTTTAGTCAGATCATTAATAGAAGTTATATATAAATTGTTATCACAGACACAAAATATTCTAAGTTGTTATCACAGACACAAAATATATTTTCACATATTTATAAATTGTTATCACAGACACAAAATATTCTAAGTTGCAATTATACAATATAGTATGTCACCACCACATAACATACTACAAATAATTTAGCTTATGATCTCATATGTGACACTCACACAACATAATATTTTCTTATCTAATTCAATAAATTTGCAAACTTAAATTTTATGATTTAATCTTATACCGAGACAAATATATTTGTGATGTTTATGTTTAGAATGTTTCAATTCAAGTCCTATATTCAATTTCATACCAATATATTAATTTATTTTTACTTGTTTGAAAGATGGTACTTTTATATCTTTAAAATTGTGATTTAAAACCTAACAAAACTGCATAAATTGATTTGATTTAAAAAAATGAAATGATTTTGTTTGGAATTTTTGTAAATCATTTAAAGTATTGTAGTTTGAAAATAATTCGAAAGTCAATCCAACCAAAAAATGTTTATCCCCAAGAAAATGGATTAAACTAGTCGTATAGGGTCAATGACAAGGATTTTTCCTACCGATAGGGAAAATGCACAGGCTCCTTTCAAGTTCTGCACTGGTAGCGCCTGTATGGCTGCTTTTTTTTTTTTTGGGCCAACAATCAATCAAAAATAATTAAGTGTGGTACCTATAAAAATTTTTTGAAGGAGCCACGTACCTGTAGCATCACTCAAACGATAGGGACCATTTCTAGGTGCTGAAGTGGCAATTTTTGATTGACAAAATTTTCTTTTATTTTTCAACTGTCAATGAGATTTCGTCAAGTTAATGTCTATATAAAATCATGTTATTGACCATGCTCTTCTAGCAAATTTGTAGGCGAATTAAGCTTTTCTAAACTAAAATTTGAAATTATAAAAGTAAATCAAGACTTATTTCAGGAATTAAGCTTTTCTGAACTAAATTCTCAACTAGCTTAAAAGTTAAAACAAATTCATTGATTAACCAAAAAAAGTTACCTAAATATAAAAAATACAGAGCAAATCTCCATGCGTACAGTAGCCCGTTAAGGTATTACAAAAATTCTTACGTTGACCAAAAAGAGATAGACATATTTGTTTCCTTGTAGAGTATAACTATTTATTTCCTTGTAGAGACACACACAGTAGTATATAAATACCATTGTGCATTGCAATTTTCTGTCTGCTCTAATAATTCTATCTCTCTTCTCCATCGTCTTCCTTAATGATGCCTGATATTTTGAACCTTTTACTATATGTTTTTGCCTTGATTGTGATGTTTTTGTTTATTCAATGTCTGCTATCAAAGAAGCGGGATATATACACAGAATCGGAATAACATGAATTGCCAATCGTAAACCATCAACCGCTACCGTCGCCACCATCATCCCAACTTCAAATCGATCCCAAATAGTCATCGATATTTACATCAAACAAGAAGGTAGAGATACATGTCTGTCTATTTTGAATTCAAAGACTAGGAATTGTTCCGTTGTCTTCCGATGTGCAACCACGGATTTTACTTCGAATGCATCAAAACATGGTTGGATATCACTTAAACCTGCCTATTGTGCCGCCAGAGTACTATCATTGAAACATGATTCTTGTTTTTCTTATATTACAAATCTTGAACTTTTTCTTTCGATTTTGATCCTAGAAAGACATTTTTTTACATGAACACGATGTTTAGTTTTTGAAAGTTACTCAGAATGGGAGATGCTTTCACTGAAAGAATGTTGGTAAGGACTATAATATACAAAGTGTAGTCATGAATGAAGACGGATCAATAAAGTTTTTATTTTATTTTATTGTATATCCTTTTAATTTTGTGAGTAGTGAATCATGTCTTCTTGGATTTTTTTTCAAAAAGCTCCGTTTAGATAGAAAATAATTTATAAATTCAGTTCAAATCAAACACTGATTTTAATCACATATTACTAAATACTACTTATTACTATTTTCACATTTCATAAGAACGCACTGATTTTAATCACATATTACTAAATACTACTTATTACTATTTTCACATTTCATAAGAATCGAGAATTGTAAAAGTAATATGGTGAAGAGAGTGGTGTTGAATAGACTCTGGAAAATAAAGAATATAAGCTGTGAATTGAAATTAGAGTTCAGGTACGTACGACAAAAAATATGATGATTCTATCATCGATTGCTCAATTTAAGTATTTTTTTTATTTAGTCCTTCTAATTTGTAATTAATGTAAAAATAGCATAAACTTAAATTGTAAGAATCCAATAATTGTTAGTCACTTTAAAAATATTACAATGAGACTAAATCTAAGTTAAAATCAATAATTAATTTTAATCGCATATTTTATGGGATCAAAAATATTTCAACCATACATTCTATTGATTTCTATCAAAATTTAATTTTTATTTAAACCAAACAGCTCAATTAAAGGCAATCGTGCCCCATAAATCAAGCCCAATCTATCCCCTTCTCCATTACTTGTGGTTACCCCATCATCCAGCCCCAAATCTTCAACGATATGTCCCCAAATCTGTCCCCATCAATACGCTCATATACTTGAGACTTGACAACGTCATAGCCCACGAATTGCTTAAACTCATTATTATAAAATTTAATTATCTTTAATCAGATCATTAAAAGAAGGTAAAAAAATGTGTTAATAGTACATAATATATATACACTTTATTAATTTTAAAAAATGAATGATTTTGTTTGGAATTTTTGTAAATCATTTAAAGTGTTGCAGTTTGAAAATAATTCGAAAGTCAATCCAACTAAACAACGTTTATTCCCAAGAGAATAGATTAAACTAGTCATATAGGGTCAATAGCAGGGGATTTTCCCTATGGATAGGGAAAAATGCACAGACTCCTTTCAGGTCCTGCACTGGTACCACCTGTATGGCTGCTCTCTTTTTTTCTTTTCTTTTTTAGGGCCAACAACTAATCAAAAATTACCAAGTGTGGTACCTATAAAAATTTTGTGAAGGAGCCATGTACCCGTAGCATCTCTCCAACGATAGGGGCCATTTCCAGGTGCTGACATGGCAATTTTTATTGACAAAATTTTCTTTTATTTATTTTGACTGTCAATGAAAGTTCTTCAAGTTTATATTTGTATAAAATCCTGTTATTGACCATGTTCTTGCTGCAAATCTATAGAAGAACTAAGCTTTTCTAAACTAAAATTTGAAATTATGAAAGTAAGTCAAGACTTATTTCAAGAATTAAGTTTTTCTTAACTAAATTCTCAACTAGCTTAAAAGTTAAAACAAATTCAATGATTAACAATAAAAAAAAAAGTAACCTAAAATAAAAAAAAATCTAGAGCAAATCTCCACGAGTATAGTAACCGTTATGCGGCTAAGGTAATAAAAAAATTCTTACATTGAATGAGAATAACTAGGCATCTTTTATTTCCTTGTACAGACTCAAACACTAGTATATAAATATCATTGTACATTGCAAATTTCTGTCTGCTCTAATCGCTCTCTCTCTCTTCTCCATCATCTTCCTTAATGACGTATGATATTTTATACCTTTTACTATTTATTTTCGCCTCGACTGTGATGTTTTTATTGATTCAATGTTTGCTGACAAAGAGGCAGGATAGATATGCAGAATCGGAACAAAATGAGCTGCCACATGTAAACCGTCAATCATCACCGCCGCCGCAACCACCACCATCATCACCAACTTCAACTCGATCCCAAATAATAGAAGGGAAGAAGGATGAAATAGTCATCGAAATTTACGTTGAACAAGAAAGTGGAGATCGCGAATGCTCTATTCGTCTATCTGAATTCAAAGACCAGGAATTGTTCTGGTGTCTTTCGACATGCAACCATGGATTTCACTTCAAATGCGTCAAACACGTGGTTGGATATCAGTCAAACCTGCCCATTGTGCCGCCAGAATACTATCCTTGAACCATGATTCTTGTTTTTCTTATATTACAAATCTTGAACTTCTTCTTTCGATTTTGATCCTAGAAAGACTTTTTTTTGTACATGAACACGATGTTTAGTTTTTGAAAGTTACTGAGAATGGGAGATGCTTTCACTGTACGAAGTGTAGTTATGAATGAAGACACATCAATAAAGTTATTTTGTTTATTTTATTGTGTTATCTTTTAATTTTGCAAGTAATGAATCATGTCTTCTTTGATTTTTTTCAAAAAGCTCCGTTTAGATAGAAAATAATTTATAAATTCAATTCAAATCGAACACTAATTTTAAATTTCATATTGCTAAATGCTACCGATTATTATTTTCACATTTCATAAGAACGAAGAATTGTAAAAGTAATATGGTGAAGAGAGTGACGTTAAATAGACTCTAGAAAATAAAGAATATAAGCTGTGAATTGAAATTAGATTTTACGTACGACAAAAAAAATGATGTTTTTATTATCGATTGCTCAATTTAAGTATTTTTGTTATTTAATTCTTCAAATTTGTATTTAAAGTAAAAATAGCATAAACTTATATTATAAGAATCCAATAATTGTCAGTCAGTTTAAAAAATATTACAACGAGACAATATATTTTATTAGTTATGACTATGTAGATATTAATTTACTTGGCCCATTTTTGGTTCAAATTAAATTAAATCTAAGTTAAAGTCCACAATTAATTTTAATTACACATTTTATGGGATCAATAATAGTTCAACCATACATTCTATTGATTTCTATCAAAATTTAATAAAAATCTAATTTTTATTTAAACAAAACAGCTCAATTGAAGGCAATCATGCTCCATAAATCAGGTCCAAAGCTAGACTCTAATCTATCGCCTTCTCCATTACATGCGGCTACCCCATCATCCAGCCCAAGAACTTCAACAATATACCCACAAATCAGCCCCATCAATGGGCTCATAGCCCACTAATTGCTTAAAATCATGATTTTGAAATTTAATTATCTTTAATCAGATCATTAATAGAAGTTCAAAAAAAAAATGTGTTAATAGTATACAATAAATATACACTTTATTAATTTTAAAATAGTATTCTTAGTTAAAAATCACAAAATCTGAAAAGAGAAAATCATAATATTAATAATGAAATTTAGTGACGGCATTCTCATGTTTTTAATGAAACTTTCAATCTTGAAACATGTCAGAATTCTTGCTCGATGTCACAATTTTCAAATAGACGCATTTTAGGTCACATTCAAAGTGATATGAAACCACAAAATAGTGTCACATATTTATAAATTGTTATCACAGACACCCAATTTTATAAGTTACAATTACACAATATAGTATGTCACCATCACATAACATACTACAAATAATTTAGGTTACGATCTCATATGTGACAGTCACACAACATAATATTTTTTTATCTAATTCAAAACGAATAAATTTGCAAACTTAAATTTTATGGTTTAATCTTATATCGAGACAAATATATTTGTGATGTTTATGTTTAGAATGTTTCAATTCAATTTCATACCAATATAATTTTTTTCATCATTCGTACCATGCAATGCTATCTAGTTTGTCTATCTTACTAAACACATATACCATAAGATCCACTTTACATAATTTTGCTACCATTTGGGCTATGTATGAAAATTTTGGGATTCGTTGTGAGATTCATGTGATTGGAGGGGAGGAGTTAAACTTACATGTGTTGGAGTTTACCAAGAGGGGAGGCTATGACAAGGTTGGTTAACATGTAATATTTTTTGTTCCTTTAAAATCATATTTCTTTTTTCGTAATTTAATTTATTTATTTTTCTCTCCAAAACTTTCTTGAAAAAGTATGGATAAGAAATGAGGGAAATAATTGGAATTGTTTACTTCTCTCCAACAACTAGGAGTGCTTCTTATGCTTTGAAAAAATGTTATTTCATTCTCGATCCAACAGGTACATGTAACACCATTTATTATTTTTTTTATTTTTTATTTTTTTTTATCTCTTTTGGCCGAATGATATTGTTTCTAAGTTCTATTTTTGGATGGCATGTTTTTATTTACATCTATTTGCTTGAATTTTGTTTGCATGTCTTATATTTTGATCTATTAATTTCTTTTCCAGTATACAAATGATTTGTCATTTATTTAAGGGTAGGACATTTTTCATCGTCATCTTTTTGGTTTTGTAGATGTTTAATGCTTTACTATTGTCCATTTATTAATTTGATTTGTCTTTACTACCTAACGGCGCAAAATATCAAAATAGTTTATGCACTCGATTTTCTTTCTTTCTATTTGTCATTATCAACTTGACCTTATGATAACGATGAAAAGTGATTCATGAAATTAAAGTTGGTTTTTTTTTAGTTTTGTTGTTTACGGCCTAATGTAATATAAACAAAGAAAAATGATTTATGTAATAGATATTAATTTGTTTAATTTTTTCTTTGCTACCATACATAATGAAATTACAAAAAAATGATATACGTAATAGATATGCAATAATTTCATATCATTATTTACGACCTAATGTAAAGAAAACGAGGAAAAATGAACCTTACTCCTTATGGTTTGAGAAATGTTATTTCAATTTTCTTTTCTATTATGAACGACCTTACTTCTTAGGACATCATTGTTCCATACTTGATCCAACCGATACATGTATCACTATTTTTTTTTCTTTTCAATTTTACCTTTTCGCTTTTGTGGCTGAATGATGTTCTTTCTAGGTTCTATTTGTGGATGGCATGTTTTTATTTGCATCTATTTGTTTGGATTTTGTTACATATCTTATGTTTTGATCTGTTAATTTCTTTTCAAATATACACTTGAATTTACATTTATTTATTTAAGGTTAGGTTAGAACACTTTTCATCGTCATTTTTAGGTTGATGTTTAATGCTTTACTATTGTCCATTTATTAATTGATTTTGTCTTTACAACCTAACGGCATAAAATGACAAAATAATTGATTTGTATATTAATTTTTTTAATTTTGTCTTTACAACCTGACGTAATAATATCAGAAAAATTGATAGATGGAGCAGATATGAAAATTCAATATGGATTTTAAAGTTTAGAGCCACAAGTATGGCCCAAATATTGCACTAGTAGACAATTAATTGTAATTGCTAAGAAGATAAAAAATTTTGAACCATACATCAGGTAATTTCACTGCCACAAAAGTTATTGTCCAATTCTCTTGGCAAGTCAAGTTATTAAAATTACACTGTTTGATGAACTTGAAGAGACATAATACTTAAGATTAGATTGAGTTAAAATGAACCGTCTAGCAGTTATCTACAAACCATTCTCTCCTTTTTATATCCATAACTTCTAGCAATCTCTCAATTAAGCCTCTGTCCATTTTTTTTTCTTCGTTCGTTTTCATAATTTTTTCGGTGACTACTCTAGCGAGTTCTTATCTTCTGAGGAACCTATATTTGTTGGAAATGGCATAAAAGGATATACCCTTTTCGGGTGCTAGTGGCCACTCACGAAGTCGTTGTTATGGATCCTACTCTCTTTATGAGCAATCTCTAGACCTTCCATTTTATCATGGGTACAAAGTTTATGTATAGATAAATTAACTGCATTTTCTTCTTGTCTTTAACAGTGTAATTTCTAAACAGAAAACTTGGCAGATCTATAAATAATATTTTTACTATTTTCCATCATTGCTGCCGTCCAATACTATCTGTTCTATTCATCTTACCAAACATGCTATAAGATCCACTTTACAAAATGGTGTTACCATTTTGGCTATGTATAATTATTGTTGGATTTTATGCAAGGTTTCCTGTGATTGGAGGGAAGGAGTTAAACCTGCATGTGTTGTATGGGTTACCAAGAGGGGAGGTTATGACAAGGTTGGTGAACAAATAATATTTTTTGTTCTTTAAAATTAACAAATTCTTTTTCCCTTTATAATTTATTTATTTTTCTCTTCGAAAAAGTACGGACAAGAAATGGAGGGATATCGTTGGCATTTTTTACTTCTCTCCAACAACTACAAGTGCTTCTTATGCTTTGAGAAAACATTATTTTAGTTTGCTCTTCAATTTTGAACAAGCTTACTTCTTACAATATCATTATCCCCATTCTTGATTTTAACGGGTACATAAATCACTATTTTTGTACCATTTTTCTTTTTGGCTAAGTGATGTTCTTTCTAAAGGTTGAGCATCAACCTTGAGGACCCCACCGTCCCATCCCTGGAGCATTGTGAATGAGGTAAATCTCGGGATGTATTCCAACAGGTCAGGGAACAAAAGCTTGTCCGTTTACTGGTTCCCACAAAGAGTCCAATTTCATATCTGAGGAATCGAACCCTCACATTGCGGCTGGCAGTAAAGTTGAGACTACCTCACTCCTATCCTTTACCCCATTAGGTTATGTCTCGGAGGGCAAGTGACGTTGTTTCTAGTTTCTATCTGTGGATGGCATGTTCTTATTCACATCTATTTGCTTGAATTATGTCTATATATCTTACGTTTTGATCTATTAATTTCTTTCCAGTATATACTTGATTTTTCATTTATTTAAGGCTAGAACTCTTTCAATCGTCATTTTTAGGTTTTTTTTTTAGATGTTTATGGCTTTATTATTGTCCATTTATTAATTTGATTTTGTCTTTACTACCTAACACTGCAAAATGATAAAATAATTTATGCACTCGATTTGCACTCTTTCTATAAGTTGTTTTTAACTTGACCTTATGAAAATGAGGAGAAAAAGAATCATGAAATTTATGTTAATTTTTTAGTTCTGTTGTTTACGGCCTATTATAAGATAAAACCAAAATAAAAAAAAAGATTTATGCAGTAGATATTAATTAATTTAATTTTGTCTTTACGGACATAATTGTTAGAATTGGTTCAAAAATAACTGAAAATTGGTTAAGTGTAAAAGTGGAAAATGAAAAGATGTGACTTTGTGTCAACTTCAATCAAATATTTGGACTTGATTTGATAGTCAGATTATAAAAGTAAATAGACCAACTTATTCTACTCGTGGAGTAGATCATTATGATATATTTGGAATCTCGAAACCAATTTTGAATGAATGAAAAATTGCGGTCCAAAATTGGAAAAAATCAAGTGTTGCAAGTTTTTGAAATGATACAGGTTTTGACCAAGTGTTGCAACTTTTTGAAAGAATGCAGGTTTTGGCTCACACTACTTCATTTGTATTCTTTCTATATCTATAAATAGGACCCTAAGGACATGGTTTTGAATACACTAATTTGCGTTGAGCACTCATTATTCTCTTGCAATTCTTTCATTTCTATTTTTATAACATTTTCATGCATTTTTTTTGTAGAGGGAAAATTCTGTCAAAAATTTCCTGGTTTCTTGTGGTTTGAACTGCTGCTACCACAAATTGTAAATTCATTGTATCTTGAGAGACAATTGTTATTCACTATGAGCACCGTAGCAAGGCAATTTATCTTAAGGACGAAGATAACGTCTCTGCTTGGATTATTCTCTATTTTTTATTCCTTCTTAGCTCTTGTTTTGTGTAATCGTTTACCACATTTATATATACTGAAACTTTGTCCAAATTTTCGTTCATATAAATTGTGTTTTGATCACGCTCCTGCGAGTTAAAATTGGTCGAACAAATATATCAAAAATTAATCCTTACATGGCTTATTTCTATAAGTTGTCTCCAACAATAATGAAATGACAAAAAAATTATATATGTAATAAATATGTACTACTTTCATTTTATTGTTACGACCTAATCAATATAGATTTATTTCCTAGTCTTTACGACCTAGCGAAATGAAGCATAGAAAAATGAATGATTTATGCCGTCGATATGCATTTTTTTTTAATTTTTTCTTTACAACTAATCAATATTCAAATATTTAATTTTGTCTTAGAACTTAAGGTTACGAAGAAACAACAACAACAACAACAACAACAACAACAACAACAACAACAACAACAACAACAATAATAATAATAATAATAATAATAATATTATTATTATTATTATTATTATTATTATTATTATTATTATTATTATTATTATAAAAAGCAATTCACATAACTAATTTTAAATTTATTAAATCTTTATTTTCGCTAATTTCATGTAGATCCAAAAGTTCAAAGTAGATTATATGCTTACAGTGCCAAGTATTTTACACAAATATTGCAAAGTAGATAATTAGTTACAAGTGCTACGCTAACACTAAAACAAAAATATCATTTTGTAATGATCAAAAAAGTTGTAAAACCTTGGTTTCTCCGTAGAGTTGAAGGATATGACATCGTTCAATGATTGTTGTGAAAGACCTTTAAAGAACGTCGTCGTTTGTTTTTTGTAATGTTCATTGATTGTTGTTAATAACATTTTTGCAACATTCTTTAAAAGTCGCTAATAACTTTCTGGCAACATTCTTTAAATGTAGCAAATAATTTCTTTGCAATGTTTTTTGTCTATTGTTTATGCTTATATTTTTATTTTTTCGAAATATTTAAATGTTCTCGTTTCTTACCTTTAAAAAAAACTTAATACAAATATCATTCAATATGTATATTTGTTATTTGAAACAATACTAAATATTTTTCTAGATTAATGAAGTATTGGTATATAGATCATGCTTTTACAGGAGCATCAATGTATTTATGACAAATAGATTTTACATATAAAATTTTGATTTCTTCAAAAATAATAAAATAATATTCTTTTTGGTTCTTTATGTAATTGATTTGATATGTCAAAAGATAAAACTCAATGACATGATATAGACGATAATAGTCAACTTGCTGCCTTTAGGATTGCTTTTGGAATATAGATGAAATAGTATCACCTTTTTCTTCGTATCCATAGGGAATAATTTTTAATAATTTGTATTTTGAGTTGGACATTCTTGAACGATAAAATCAATGACGTGTCATTTTGATAAAGTGTTATATAACTAAGAAGAAAAATAGAAGAAAATTAATATAGTATTTATTTTATTGAGAATCAATATCCCATATTTGTATGTTTCAATTAAGACAATAGGGGTAATATGGAATGTTTATCCTTGTGGAAAAGCATGACCCTAGCAAGCTTGAGGTCCTTGGTTTGAAATTGTGCATTCTCCAAGACTCCAAGTAGTGAATTTAAAAAAATAATAAAAATTGTTGAAAATTTGCCAAAAAAAAAAAAGGTTGTTTGGACCAACTGGTTCGAAGGATTTGAGCAAAATCCGGTTTAGTTAAAAGAAATAGTATTATAAAAAGTCATTATAACATTCTAAAAATATGAAATGCGATTCATTTCATAAAAAATTATACATTTTGCAAATAAGATTAATAATTATAAATTTAGAAAATTGAAGCAAGTATTGTCATAGAACTACAAAATCCAATAAAGTTGGCAGCATAGTTAATCGAGGAAGCTAATTAAGAAGAAAGAAAAGAAAAAGAATTTAATTATAATGTAATAAGAATTTTAAAATAATATAAAGTGAAAGGTAAAATGAGAAATATAAATTTGCTTTTCACTAACATGTAAGAGTATATAAATATTGATTGCATGTTTACGTAATGCCTTATTCTTTGAGAATATTAAATAAAAATTATGAAAGAGTGAAAAGTATCTTCGCTATTTAATTTATTTAGAATTTTCGTTCTTAAATGGACATGTGGCAATTTACTTTGCACAAGTCTCATAAATTATTTCTAATAATAGAACCAAATATAATTTAGCTTATCTATTCTAGCATGGTGTTTCTACTTTTTACTTTTCTCAGCTCTGAAATATTCTTTCCAAATAAAGAAATAAAATTTACGATTTACCTTCCACTGTTCTCAGCTCTGAAATAATCTTTTCACATAAAGAACTAAAAATTATTTTACCTTCCATTTTTCATTCTAGCCAAACAGGCCCTTGATCCTGGTCTTTGGGCAAAATTTTCAAAAGAAGTCACTCAACTTATAGGGTCAAATTCATGTTAGTCATTCAACTGTAATTTAGTTTAATTTAATTACTATACATATATTTTTATTTCAATTTAGAGTTTGTTTAGTTTAGATTTTAAGCCAATTAAAATCAATTTTTTGACCGTTATCTCACTATTTCAGTCGTCATTTTTGAATTCTTCTCTCACAAATAGAACTCACTTTATCTCTAACAGTCAAAAAATTTATTATCAAAATTCCTACCAAACAAGCACTTAACATTGTATATATAATTGTTACCAAAAGTGACAAAGAATCCGTGATTTGTCTTTTGAAGTACAACTATTTTAGGACTTGAATTTACATTACTCACTGTAAATTCAATATTTTTTAAAATTCAATATCTATATTAAAAAGTAACGTACAATATTTTTCAAAATTCGTTGATCAAAACTCGATATTTTAAATTTCAATGGTGAATTAATGACATAAACCTAAATTCAGTGATCATTGAAACAATTAACTCTAAAGTAGAGTATTAACTATTTATTACTTTATTCTTATACTCTCTTCTTGAGTTAATTGTTCCAATGACCTTAGATTCATATCTTTGATTGGTGACTGAAATTTAAAATGTCGAGTTTTGATCATTGAACTTAGATGTTTTCAATTGCTTATTGAAATTTAAAATATCGAGTTTTGACTATTGAATTTTGAAAAATATTGTACATTATTTATTAAATTTTGAAAAATAATGTACATTACTCACTATAAATCCGATATTTTTTAAAATTTAACAGTTGTACTAGTAAAAACATATTCAAATGGTCAAACACTCGACATTTCAATTTTAAATTTCAATTAACACAAAGACATAAGTTAACCATTAACTCCTCCCTCGTCCTCCTCTCTAGCTCTTTCTTGAATCAGATTTAAATCCGAGCTTATAGTGCGGATGAGTCTCTTTCGGTGGTGGGTTTGTGAAAGTAGACTGAATTTTTGGGTTTGAATATACATACACATATATATACAAAAATGTAGGCGTGGGTTTTCAAGAATTTGTATTCCTGAGGTATATGTCTTGATCTGCTTTTCTCAACCTTCGAATTTTTGGTTATATAGGTACTTAAATGTTTCATGTTTCTGTTCACATTTGATTATCTTTTTGAATTTTAACACTGCTGGTTTTCAAAGCGTTGAACACTGTGCGGATTCAGTTGAGTTTGGGTTTTCTGGATCTTCCTAATTTATCTATATATTTATTTTTCTATCTCTGTGACAGTTTAGTTTTATTTTGAGAGTGCTAAAGAGTGGTCTTTTGTTAATATTGATGATTTGTCGAAAGGGTAAAGTTTGGTGAAATTTGTGCATTTTGGATGTTAGGGCTTTTAAATCAAAAAATAAAATAAAATAAAATAAATTATATAATTTTTATGGTTCTTGCAGATCTCTGAAGAAGCTATGAAGCTTGTATTTGCTTACAGCCCTTTTAGCTGGTTAGCTACCTTTTTTTTCTTGTTGATACCATTGAAGGTTTTTTTTTTTTTTTTTAAAATCAAAATGATTTTTATTTTTTTATTTCTTCAATTTCTTTTTTGGTCCAAAATATAAGTTTCAGAGTCACATCTTAAGCTCCAAAGATTATTACCCTATCTCTGTGATTTAGCTTTATATTTTTAGGTCCTTAGTACCAAACTTACAAATCAATATTGTCGTTATGTAGCTAACCGCTAACGAATTCGTTTGAGTCTATATTAATACATGGGTCGATATATTTCCATTGAGACCAGACTAATTTAATTAATGTTTGGATATAATTCTGCATAAAGTTGACTTTGATTGGGGCAAGTGAAAATATGAAAACCAAGTTCACTTTAAAAACTTAAAGATAAGCTGTATCCAACAAAAGTATGTGATTGAATCGACTTTAATGTCCATGTGAAGTTGTCCTTTTCTAAGTTCCCCTTTTCTCTTTTTTTTTCCTATCTATAAATGCCTTTTCTAACGCACCCCTTTTCTCTTTTCTTTTTGGCTATATATTTTTGTCTCTGAAACTATTTACTTTTGCTCATTTGCAGACTAAAATAGATGTAAATGGGTATTTAATCTATTGGGAAACGACTTTTGAAATACTACCAAGGTTCAAAAAAGTGCCTGATATTAATTTAGACATCTTGGTTCTGGTTTACTAGTTTGAGGTTAGATGTCATTCTGCTACATAGCTCGGGATATACCAGATAGTTTTGGGAGCTTATCCCGGCATAGTTTTGATGTAAGGCTGCCTGGACATCACAAGGGAAAATCTCATGGTTCATTTCATGATATAAATAACCAAACTTTGGTAATTCAAAATAGTCGTTGGGCTAATCTACCACAGGAGCTACTTTACGATGTGATTAAAAGGTTAGAAGAGAATGAGAGCACATGGCCTGCTAGGAAGCATGTGGTAGCTTGTGCAGCTGTTTGTAGGTCATGGAGGAGCATGTGCAAGGAAATTGTCACGGGTCCAGAAATCTGTGGGAAACTTACTTTTCCAATTTCTTTGAAGCAGGTGACTTTGCACCACTTGTCTTGCTTTGGTATTGTGCGAGATACTTAATAATAACATTTTTTTGCGTATCTTAATGTTGTTTAGTTACCTGTGTTTAACAATTATATGCATTTGCTTATTGGTTCTATGAAAGCAAATACTGAATCATGCTTATTTTCTTCGTAGCCAGGGCCTCGTGATGGAACCATTCAATGCTTCATCAGGAGGGACAAGTATAATTTGACGTACCATCTTTTCTTGTGTCTGAGTCCTGGTATGCATTCTCTAGACCTTCTGAAGTTAATTATGTATTTGTAGTATTGGGTGTTTAAATGGTACTTCATCGTTAACCTGACTTTTTGTATCAAAGGAGATCTCTATAATATCGTGAACGCTTACTATTAGTAGTATATATATTTTGCGTCATGTTAGAAGGTGCTTCCATTGACACACATGACTTCTTTTTTTAACAAAAAAATTATTTGTTTGGCTACAAAAGGTAGCTGATATTATGTTACAAACTGAGAAAGCAAAATGAGGTTGGTCTCATGATCATTATAAAATCTAACATCATATATTCATGTACAAACTAGTAGAAAATAAATTTTACGCACTTTAGAAGTACAAAAATGGCCCGCATAATGGCTATCCAACTAGTCTCTACATAAGTAATGTAGAGCTATTTTTCTAAATAGATTATTTAATCTGGAGAATGTTGAACTCTTTAATGATGATTTCACAAATATGCTACAATTGTTTTTTGTGGAAACTCCCCTCCTTGATATCCACTTGATAGTAATTGAGTAATGTAAGCAAGAATATCATCTCTTCAAGAACTGTGATGTACAGAGCAATTCTGTGGTTAGAAGCATAAAACAAATTTGTGGAAACATGATCTTGAATCTTTCATTTTGAGATTCATATGCTGTTGACAAGTAGTAGTTTTCCATATCTGCACATAATGTGTCTGATTGCATGGACAGTTGTGAAGAAGAATATTATCATGAACTGAACCTTTTTGGTGTTTGCACTCCCTTCACTTTTGCCTATTTGTTCCTGTTCTTATGTTAGTTGCAATTTAATTTTACCAGCTTTGCTAGTAGAAAATGGAAAATTTCTTCTCTCTGCAAAAAGAACTCGACGAACTACTTGTACAGAGTATGTTATCTCAATGGGCGCAGATAATATTTCTAGATCAAGCAGCACATATATTGGAAAACTAAGGTAACATTGATTATAAATTTTTTTTTATTCTATTATATCTGCCTTTGTGTTATTACTTTCTCCCATGTTAGTTAAATGTTTCTTGTGATGTCTTGAGAAAGTACGAGAGAGACAAATTTCTTATGGGGATACATACTGGAGTTTATAATTGATATTCTACTTATAGGGATTTCTTAGAAGCTATCATACTAATTTATGTCAATGTCTGATTTGGAAAAATAATGATTGTTTCTCCTGTGTTGAGTAGAGTTGTATAGTTTTGTTGGTGACATTACATTCTTTTGAGAATGCATACCAATAGGATGAAACCAGGAAAGTGTCCAAATGTAAAAGTAATATTTAAAAATTGTGTTGAAAAAGAATTCGTATTGAATGTTTTCTCGGATGTGTCTTCTGGCATAAATAAACATAAATCATTTACAAATAATCAATTAATGTAACATTAAGAGGAGCAAAAGATCTATTAAATAAAGAACCAAGCAAAAGAACAAAAGGGAGGCTCAAGAATAACATTAGAATGCACAAGAAGACAACAGAAATTATCATACTTCCTTCGCCATGTGCTAAAGATGATTAGTGGCAATTTTAGGTGGATGGAAATTCATATTGAAGCAACTTTAGTAAAATTGGTTGTTATATAATTTCTTTAGAAGTTAATTTATCTTAAATAAGGAAGCAAACAAGTCAATGGTACATTATTTAAGGCCAAGGGCAAGATCCAGAGAAGTTTTCTTAGACTTGCAGAAGCGAATGAAATGAATTATCCTTGTATATTTGCCTGAATTATGCTTGACTTACACAATCTAGGGGAACTTAATTGGTGCCCGGTACTCACAAAATTCGGTTAATCGGTTATCATTTTTATCATTGGTTTTTAACGTGCAAAAAATGTATGGATTCAGTAAAATCTGTACTTGTATATATATATCTCCTGGTGCCGTAGACTGAAACGCATTCAACTTCTATGAGAGAATTAAAAATGTTCCTTTGTATCGCCTCCAAGGCCTCAAGTACTTGGCACGAAATTTGATTTACCATTTCAACTTTGTACTAGAAAAATAGGGTATAGGACACCTTGTGGTCCTTGTCGGCGTGCTTTTGCTTCAAAGGTCTTGATTGTATATATGTTCAGTTTATGCTTTCTTCTCAAGACTGGTGCTTTTATATATGTTTATCCTATTGTAGTGTTTGTCTTGGATGATGATGATGATAATAGTAATTTATCTATCCTCAATACTAAATCTTACTGATTGTTGCAGATCAAATTTTCTCGGCACGAAATTTTTAATGTATGATACACAGCCTCCTCATACTTGTTCACATGTTCCTCCACCTGGGAAAACTAGTCGAAGATTCAACTCCAAGAAAGTATCTCCCAAAGTGCCTACTGGCACTTACACCATAGCCCAAATCACGTACGAACTGAACGTGCTTGGGACACGGGGACCACGCAGGATGAACTGCGTCATGCACTCAATACCTGCCTCAGCAGTTGATCCCGGAGGCGTGGTCCCCGGACAACCTGAACTCATTCCAAGGTCCCTTGAGGACTCGTTCCGGAGCATTTCTTTCTTGAAATCTCTTGATCACTCGACCGAGTTCAGTAGCTCACGGTTTTCCGATATTGCTGGCGTGTGCAATGAGGACGATGATGGTAAAGGAAGACCCTTGATTCTCAAGAACAAGGCGCCGAGATGGCACGAACAATTACAATGCTGGTGCCTCAATTTCAGAGGACGGGTGACAGTTGCATCGGTCAAGAACTTTCAATTGATCGCCTCCACACAACCACCGGCTGCCGCCACTAATGCACCACCGCCTTCTCAGCCAACCCATCTGACCACGACAAAATCATCCTCCAATTTGGCAAAGTCGGCAAGGATATGTTCACGATGGATTATCGATATCCCCTATCTGCTTTTCAGGCTTTTGCAATCTGCTTGAGCAGCTTTGACACCAAGTAAGCTTGGGAATAAAGAAATTCAGTGCCTTTATTATCATCATTGTATCTTATTCTCCTCTTCACACGAAAGGGAGATTGTTTTTATTATGTTTATGACTCTGCTGTAGAACTAGATTATAATTACTACCTTTTACTCGTGGCAGGGTTTTTACCTTCAAAAAATAAGAAGAATAAAAATGAAAAATCCTGACTTATCTGTCTTGACAACCACTTCTATTAGCATTTTATAGTTTCATGAATCAAGTTCCAGAGAGAATCAATGTGAGTTTTATGCATGGTTTGAGATTGTTTTTAACGTCAGAAATGCTGCTTTTCGAATAAGCGCAGTTTTTTTTTTTTTTTTTTTTTTTTTATTTAAAAAAATATTTTTTTGCTTTTCGAATAAGCGCAGTTTTTTTTTTTTTTGTAATTAAAAAAAATGATTTTTATGTAAAATGGCAATTTTTCATATTCTGTTTTATGTTATTTTAGTTTTTTCAATTTTTCATTATTAAAAACAATTTCAACCCATTCATAAAATTAATTCATCTTCGGTGTTCTATTTTATAATAATAATAATATTCACATTAAAAATACATAAAACACGTAACTGATTTTTTCCTTGACACAATAAAAATCAACTCTCTTAAAAGCACAACAATATCAAATTAAGTCTTACGAATGGAACTATTTTTTTACAAATGTAACATGTAATATATTTTACAATTGGAAGTATTGTCAATTACTATTGTCTACAGGAAGCCTAAACCAAGATGTCAAAAAATAAAAATTACACATAAATTTTATTTTTATTTTTTACTTATATATATAAATTATCCTTCAAAAATTGAAATGGACTAGGGGGAATGGAGCTGAAGCCTAGCTTAGCCCCATTAAATCCGCCATTGACCATGAGAGTATTTATAGAATGTAAGGTGTCAAGACTAAAGAAACATCTTTAACTCGAGCAGCTTTATAGCAAAATATCTTTGGCTCACTATCCCATGTTTATCAAATTGAGATTTTCCTTCTTGAATTTAGTAAGGTTCTTTGTGCACTAGAGCAACTTATTAAGATTAAGCACTCATGTACATGCTTCGGATTTCAATGACGACTGCTCTTTGATCCCTAGGCGACCCTCCTAGGTTAAGGTCGGCCCATCCTTAGCTTATAGGACATCGACATTGGCTTCAAGGGTGTCGGCCTCAACTTAATCCTTGACACAAGGGAATAGACTATACTTTAGCCTAGGCCTTAGGTATTGGCTACAAGAATTTTAACTGTTTCTTTTCCTGTTGACTAGCCTCCAAATTGTCATCTTACCTAGATAAAACATTGCCCTTTTAGTGCTTTTAGGATACTGAAGCAAAGCCTATGCATGCCATTACTCCTGTTCTCCTATCCACAGTGGAAAGTCTTATCTTGTCATCGTTGAATAAAACCTTATTTAAAATTCTGACATGTGGAGAGAACCTGTAAGTAAGGTTCTCATGCCATATCAGCAAATGAACAATCTTATCATGCCCACTATGGACAGAAGAACAATTTCATGTATGCTATATATGCACTAGATAGGTTATCATATGTGGAAAATAAATCATTAAGTTTCTTGTACTCTATACACCTTATCTATTTAATTAATTTAGTAATGTTTCTATTTCTTTTCAACATTTGTTTATTTCATACTTCGGACTTTTTTTAATGACACTGTCATTCTTATTCACTTCTTTCTTCAGCATCAAATGTGAAAATTGGTAAAATCACTTGTTTGCTCATCAAATTTGTGTTTACTTTTAAAACTTTCCAAATACTCTTCAGTTCTTACTTCAGGATTTCTAACCATGCTTTCATTTTGATTATAGATGCTTGTGTACCTGGTATATTTAGTCTCTAAGGCAAGTCATAGTACCTTCTAAATTTTAGCTTCTATTTTACTAATTAAAATCAAGGAATTAGAGATAGATTTTGTCGTTTGAAGAACATGCACGCTAAATAGTTGGTAGAACAATGGAACAAAGAGAAGAACTTCTTGGTTAGTGCTGGTTTCTGTGAATTCCTCTCCATGTCAAGTTGTAGAAGTTTGATGGAGCCTTCTGTATTTCTTTTAAATCTGAACTTTCATAGCACATTTCGTCCAAAGGATTGGATAGTACCAAGGAAAAAGAGAGCTAAAAACTTGTTCATTATACTCCAATACTGCGCACTTGGTTTCCACGGAGGGGGTAAGTATGATATTTGCACGCTTCAGGCACCGTTTTTCTGTACATGTTATTGCCAGGTGTTGCAAATTCTTGTCGATTCAAGAAAAAATTGTGAAGAACTTGCAAGCTTTCTGTTATTGGTTTTAAGTGTAATATTTGATATGTTTCTTTTGCAGGCAATTTCTTGGTTTTCATGTGTCGACCCATTAAGATGAAGTGAGCAACAAATTCTCCATTTATAATTCCAAGTATACATGTTTACTTCAAGTAAATCCACGCCAGAAGAATTAGTAATGTGTTAAGAGAAATTACTACAAGAAGCATCCTTGCAACTTGCATATTTGTAATTTCTTAATTATCTTTTAAGAAAATGAGACATAATTATGCGTGGCAAGATCCTGACATGCACCTTCTTATAGAAATCTTGCCACACCTTCTCATAGACATAATTCCAGATGTCTCCTTACTGCGATTTGCAAAATGATGTTGTGATCCATTGTAAAATGTAGAATGGTACTTGTGACCGAAAACATGTGGAGGAAATTCGTATCCATAGAGCCACAATTTCTCTCTTTATTCTTAGAGATGTTGAAATATGGAAGACGCATACAGATTTTCAGGAAATGAATATGATGAGAGATAAAAATCAACCATCATTTAATAAACGCCCATTCAGGTTACATATTTACCTTATACAAATCAATTATTGCCCACTTTCATACAAATTTTTTTTTTTAATTATGACCTGAATTATAGAAAGTTTCTCAAACTTTGATATTTCTGAAAATATAATATTAAAGAATGGTAAATTGGTAAACTCAAGAAGCAAATATGCCCACTAGTTATAAGCTCACAAATGATTTCAAGAGAGAACAAATCTGCAACGAAACATAAATTTCAAGATCAACAAATACATAGTTGTTGATGCAGTAATAAATGGGTGCAGCCATAACATAAAATGTGTCTTCTGATTTAGTTTCTAATGCAATATTGTTTTGTTGGATCAGGAAAATATGTCATTGGTATAAATTATAGCCTATTTCTACAGTCATCCGGACGCGGCAATCGGTAAAGCTAGTCTGTAAAAGATTTCTTTATCTACAACACCAAACTATGCAGAAAAACTGCACATATTGCAGCTGATACCCACCAAACATATCCATCAAAAAATCAACTTAGATCACTTAAAGGCTTCAACAGCTACATTCAGCTTTTATCTCGGTAGAAAGTTCACTATCAAATCAATATCCAACCAGATCTTTTTCCCGGATCAGAATGTCTTCCAGCGACATTACTAAAACTCCAGCAGTCAACAATGAACTAGTTTCTTCAGTATTTATCATCAATCATAACTTCGAGACTACCTAAAAGTTCATGGAACGCACTCTCCTCAGAATCCTTGGAGGTCTCTTCCCCTCTACCACTGGAATCAAGTTCTCCATGAGCTGCACGTAAAATAGAAACAAAAGAAATGGGAAAAGAATGTTAAAGATGCAGTAAAGAATTCAATATATGTTGGTTGAAATGAATAGAAGTAGAATCGACTTCCATGATAGAATTGCATATGTGAGTACCCAAGTATGGGGCTTCAGGAGACACTGACATCTCATCCGTCAAGATAAAATTCAAAAATCAGGTGCCAATCTTAAAGGCCGGATAATTATATTTCACATTCTAGGAGATTTTTTATTTCTAAGAGTCACAATTCAGATCCATTGTTACAAAGGATTGTGAGATTACAGAAATGATACAGTGCACGACCTTAGAAACAATCAGCCTTTTGTACGGGAAATGTGTTGATGCAAATCTACATAAGCTCAATATTTCAAAGTATCTTGAAACAGGATAAGCTTAGAAGATGAATTAGTATTACCAGATCAAAATTTTAGTCAAATTCGATTGAAAATGCACCTATGAACAAAATTCAGATAACATTTTAGTCAAATTTGATTGATAACGTGCCAACGGAAAAAATCGCAGTCAAATTTGATTCGAAATTTGTCAATGAACCAAAGTCACGTGAAATTTTAGTCAGATTTGATAGGAAACGCACCAATGAACCAAATTCAGGTCAAATTT
>NW_019236213.1:152279-156770 GCF_002742605.1 Olea europaea var. sylvestris
GGAAACAAGAAGATATTTAAAGTTATATGATGCCATTTCAAACTCTATTTGAGGCACAATAGTAACTCTTCCCCTTGTTATCTCTCATCTCTTTTCTCGTACAGTTGCGATTTTTTTTCTTTTTCTGTTGATTTTACTACATTAAGTTACTTTCGTTTCTTAAGTTAGTTATACATGCTTTTAATCACCTAATTTAATTGAATAACCTAGATCTTTACACTGTCTGCTTCATAATTCAGGAGGGAGTGTGATTTCAAGGTGTCAATAAAATTTGCTTCTACTGCTGATCTTTTTCATCTTAAGAAATTTATACAGAGAAGATAGTTTGATGCCCCCAAGAAACCATTAAAGCTCTTGATATCATTCTCAGAGGGAAGCCATCCATCAAGTGCCTATCTCTTATCACCCTGATACAAAAATTCATATTTACTTTTCTGGTTTCAATATCAGTAACTTTCTATCCTTAAATTTTAGTTATGAAATTGTTGGAAGGTCCTTCTTTCCTCCTAAGTTGGGAGGGATAGGGAATCTTGGTGATGGGTTGGTATATTGGAAAGGATTCTATCAAAGTCTACGTCCAACCCAGATGGGCCTTTCTCTAAACGTTGGTAGGCTATGATTTTAGATGTTTTTATGCCCATATTTATGGTTTGTTGCCCTATGGTATTCTCCACTATTTCCTAAGCATGTTTTCTCATTTATGAAGCTAAAATTAATTTATTCTGCCATAGTTCTAAAGCTAACCGTTTCTAGTACATGGGGATCACTACTGTTAAAACTAAGAGAATAGAGGAAGAATTGTGAATAAATTATGTATTCTGTGATGAATAAAATTGTACAAGAGCCCTCCTTTTATAGGTGAAGGAGGCAATCACATAAGGTAAGTAATTAATGCTAATTACACAAATCATGCTCTAATTATATAATTACACAAATCATAGAGATTGACCAAATCATGAATATTGGTCAATCAATATAATTATGGAGATATGCTAACATTCCTCCTCAAACTCAAGGTGGTATTGAAGATGCTAACTGGAGTTTGCAAACCAAAGAACGATGGTGACCAGGTGGATGAGCCTTTGTGAAGATATCAGCCAGCTGATCAATCGAAGGAACTAAGAAGAGGTGAAGTGTCCCTTCCTGAAGATTATGACCCATAAAATGATAGTCGATCTCGATGTGTTTTGTGCATTCATGAAAGACATCGTTATGAGCAATCTGGATAGCACTATAATTGCCACAATAAAGTGGAATGCTAAAGGGCTGAGGAATACCCATATCTTGGAGAAGCCAAAGAAGTTCAGAAGTAGTATCAGCAAGGGCTCAATACTCGGCCTCAGTGCTAGAGCAAGCAACAATGGTCCACTTTTTGCTCTGCCAAGAGATAAGGGAGTCACCAAGTAGAAAAAGAAAACCAGTGGTAGATCGACGATAAGTAGGGTCTCCTGCCCAATCAACATCAAAGTAAACCTTTAACGTCAAGGATGAGTGAGAGGAAAAGTGAAGCCCATGAAATAATGTTCCCTTCACATAGCATAAGATGCGAAGAACAGTTGCTTGGTGAATGGAACAAGGAGCTGATATAAATTAGCTAACAAGATGCACTACATAGGCAATGTCTGGTCTAGTGACAGTGAGATAAATCAGGCTCCCAACAAGCTGTCGATAATGAGTGGCATCAGGAAGGAGCTCCTCATCAGTAGGACGAAGTTTGATGTTAGGCTCCAGCGGACTATCAGCTATCTTACAATTTGTGAGACCAGCACGGGTGAGAATATCAGAAGCATACTTGGCTTGGGTCAAAGAGTAGCCATCAGTGGTAGGAGACACTTCTAAGCCGAGGAAGTAGGTAAGAGAACCAAGGTCTTGCATCTCAAAATGCTGACATAGAAACTGCTTAAGCTCATGTATACCATAATTATCATCACCAATAATGATCATATCATTAACATAAAATAGTAGAATAGTGATGTCAGTGTCGGTGTCAGTGTGATGAGTAAAAAGAGTAGAATCATAGGGGCTAGAAGCAAACCCAAGCTGTGCAACAGTGGAGCTAAACTTGGCAAACCAAGCACGGGGAGCTTGCTCAAGCCCATATAATGCGCGTCAGAGACGACAGACCATACTAGGAGGATGAGAATACCCTGGAGGAGGCTGCATATAGACCTACTCAACCAAATTACCATATAAGAAGGCATTTTGGACACCCATCTAAAATAAAAGCCATCGACGTGCAAAGGCGACGGCCAAAAGAGAACGGATGGAGGTCATACGAGCAACGGGGGTAAATGTCTCCTCGTTGTCAATGCCAAACTCCTGAGTAAAGCCCTTTACTACTAAACGAGCTTTATGTCTTACTTCAAAACCATCGGAGTTCATTTTCCTCTTATACACCCATTCGTTCCCAACTACGATCTTTCCAGGATGTAGGTCAACCAGATCCCAAGTATGGGTTTTGTGAAAAGCGTCAAGTTCTTCAAACATAGCTTGCTACCAAACAAGGTCAAAACAAGCTTCGCGATAATTGTGAGGCTCATGAAGAAAGTCAAGAGTAGAAAAATAATGGTAATCACTAAGATGGATAAGAGGTGCTCTTACCCTACTAGAATGACGAACATCCAAATCAGAGGACTCCAGAGGGATGGATGCAATGGCATGATCATCAGACGATCCAGTTTTGTGAGAGGTAGGCATGGAGTGATCACCAAATGAGCTGACATGAACTGCATTAGAGGAAAAATCTAGAGAGAGGTCTATGGCAGGATCAGTGAAAATGGGAGAGTATGAGAGGCAATCGGATGAAAGTGAAAAGATACTAGTGAACACTTTGTGTTCCTAGAACTGAAGCACCGATAACCCTTGTGTTCAATCCCATAACCAAGAAAGCAACAGAAACGAGAACCAAGTTCAAGTTTTGTACGTTCATGAGGGGGAAGTAAGATAAAGCAAGCACAACCAGACACTTTAAGAAGAGAATAATCGGGTATCTTTCCATAGAAAACCTCATATGAAAACTTATTGGAGAGAGCAGGGGTTGGAACTCGATTAATAGTGTAAATAGTGGTAAGGGCAACTTCTCCCCAAAAGAATTTCGGGATGGATGCGAGAAAAGTTGAGAGCAAACAGTTTTAAGAATGTGACGATGTTTATGTTCTGCATGGCCATTCTGTTGGGAGTGTATAGACAGGATCGATGGGATAAAGTACCTACCTCTTAAAGTTCTTCAAGGAAAGAGGCAGAAGTACACTCCATGGCATTATCAGACCGAAAGACTTTAATGGTGCGATCAAACTGAGTTTTTATCATCTGCTTAAAATCACGAAAAAATTAACTAACCCAGTGCGATCATGTAAAAGATAAATCCACGTAGGTCCCCAAATATCAGAATGAACCAAATCAAAAGGTATAGAAGACAAAGAATTACTTTCATTAAAAAGTAAAGCTTTCTATTTCCCAAATTGACAAGACACACAATCAAAATGTTCAAATTTAACATTACTTAAGTAACCACTAGAAGCTAAAGACTGAGCATGAGATAAGGATGTATGATCGAGACGAGAATGCCAAACACTGGAAGACACAACAGTACTAAGAGATTGAGGAGAACAAGAACCAGGCAAATGCAGAGATGTAAGCTCAAAAATGCGACCAACTTCACTCCCAGTCCCAACTAGCTAGCCCGTCTTCGGATCTTGCACATCACACCCTTTGTGAGAAAAGGTTAAGATAAAACCACTTTCAACGAGTTGACCAACAGAAAGGAGATTTAGAGACAAATTAAGCACAACTAATGTGTTAGGTACAGAAAGGGTAGGAGTAAAAACGTGACCAAAATGACTAACAGACATATGTGAACCATCAGCAGTATAAATTAAAGAAATGGGATTTAAAGACTTCCTATGGGTAACTAAAGAGGAATCAGAGATCATATGATTGCAATAGGTAGAATCAAGAAACCAAGATGTAGAGTTACCTGTGGAGGCTGATAAAGCAGTAGAAGTATGGGATATAACATGGGTGACAATTGCCTTAATGTCAGTTGTAGAAAGTGACAACAAAGAAGGTGCAGAAGAGAAATCAAAAGTCGATGAGCTGGTGGAGACAGTAGCAACAGGCTTGGAAGAGTAAGATGCATTAGCCTTAAGAGCATCCTTAGTCTTCTTCTTAGGATAATCAGAAATACGATGGCCATTTTCCTTACAATAGTGGCATTGGTCGTTGAAACATCACGATTTAGAAGAACCAACAACTCAGGAGTGGCCAGAGATAGATGAGCTATATGGAGCAGTAGCCAAGACCATATTCGTAGAATGAATCCAACGAGTTTGTTGTCGTGTTTCCTCAGAAATTAGCTTCGTAAAGGCAACCTCAAGTGTAGGAAGAAGAGATCGATGGAACAAAAATACTCGAGTATTCTCAAATTCATCCCGAATATACATCATAAAATACATGAATTGACGACGATCACAATATTCAGGGAAAAGCTTA
>NW_019236214.1:0-2136 GCF_002742605.1 Olea europaea var. sylvestris
CGTTTTTGGCGAATTGCTAGTCTAATTTGATTGGAATCGAACCAATGAAAAGTGGTTTTTGATTTCATGATAACATCGGTTTTGCTCATTTTTTACGAATCGCTTGTCTAATTCGTTTTGAATCGAGCCAACGAAAAGTGGTTTTTGATTTCATGATAACTTCGAATTTTTCGTTCTTGGACAATTGTTAGTCTAATTCGATTGGAATCTAACCGATGAAAAGCGTTTCCCGATTTTATGATAACTTCGAGTTTGTTCGTTTTTAGCGAATCGCTAGTCTAATTCGATTGGAATCGAGCCGATGAAAAGTGGTTCTTAATTTTATGATAACTCCTTGTTCGTTAGTTTTTGGCGAATTGCTAGTCTAATTCGATTGGAATTGAGCCAATGAAAAGTGGTTTTTCATTTCATGATAACATCCGTTTTGTTCTATTTTGGCGAATTGCTAGTCTAATTCGATTGGAATCAAGCCAATGAAAAGTGGTTTTTAATTTCATGATAACTTCGGGTTTGTTCGTTCTTGGCGAATTGCTAGCCAAATTCTAATTGGAATGGAGCCGATGAAATGTGGTTTTTGATTTCACGATAACTTCGGGTTTTTCATTCTTTGCGAATTGTTAGTCTAATTCGATTGGAATCGAACCAACGAAAAGGGTTTCCGAATTTCATGATAACTTCGAGTTTTTTCGTTTTTGGCGAATTGCTAGTCCAATTCGAGTGGAATCGAGCTAATGAAATGTGGTTTTTGATTTCATTATAACTTCGAGTTTATTCATTTTTGGCGAATTGCTAGTCTAATTCGATCGGAATCGAGCCAATAAAAAGTGGTTTTTGATTTCATGGTAACTTCGGGTTTGTTTGTTTTTGGCGAATTGCTAGTCAAATTCGATTAGAAACGAGCCAATGAAAAGTAGTTTTTGATTTCATGGTAACTTCGGGTTTGTTCATTTTTGGCGAACTGCTAGTCTTATATGATAGGAATCGAGTCAATGAAATGTGGTTTTTGATTTCATGGTAACTTCGAGGTTGTTCATTTTTGTCGAATTCCTAGTCTAATTCGATTCGAATCGAACCAATGAAAAGTGGTTATTGATTTCATGATAACATCGGTTTTGCTCCTTTTTGGCGAATTGCTCGTCTAATTCGATTGGAATCGAGCCAATTAAAAGTGGTTATTGATTTCATGATAACTTCAGGTTTGTTCATTTTTGACGAATTGCTAGTCTAATTCGATTGGAATCGAGCCAATGAAAAGTGGTTTGTTGATTTCATGATTAACTTCGTGTTTGTTCGTTATTCGCGATTTGCTAGTCTGATTCGATTAGAATCAAGCCAATGAAATGTGGTTTTTGATTTCATGATAACTTCGGGTTTGTTCATTTTTGACGAATTGCTAGTCTAATTCGATCAGAATCGAGCCAATGAAAAGTGGTTTTTCATGTCATGATAACTTCGAGTTTGTTCATTTTTAGCGAATTTGTAGTCTAATTCTATTGGAATCGAGCCAATGAAAATTGGTTTTTGATTTCAAGTTAACTTTGGGTTTGTTCGTTTTTGGCGAATTGCTAGTCTAATTTGATTGGAGTCAAACCAATGAAAAGTGGTTTTTGATTTCATGATAACATCGATTTTGCTTATTTTTTTTGAATTGCTTGTCTAATTCGTTTGGAATCGAGCCAATGAAAAGTGATTTTTGATTTCATGATAACTTCGGGCTTGTTCATTTTCGGCGAATTGCTACCCTAATTCGATTGGAATCGAGCCAATGAATAGTGGTTTTTTATTACATGATAACTTCGAATTTTTCGTTCTTGGACAATCGCTAGTCTAATTCGATTGGAATCTAACCGATGAAAAGCGTTTCCTGATTTTATGATAACTTCGAGTTTGTTCGTTTTTAGCGAATTGCTAGTCGAATTCGATTGGAGTCGTGCCGATGAAAAGTGGTTCTTAATTTCATGATATATCCGTGTTAGTTAGTTTTTGGCGAATTGCTAGTCTAAATCGATTGGAATTGAGCCAATGAAAAGTGGTTTTTGATTTCACGAAAACATCGGGTTTGATCATTTTTGGCGAATTGCTAGTCTGATTCGATTGGAATCAAGCCAATGAAATGTGGTTTTTGATTTCATGATA
>NW_019236215.1:0-2136 GCF_002742605.1 Olea europaea var. sylvestris
CTCTCTCTCTCTCTCTCAGACACAGACACCAATACTATGAAGAAGAGTGTAAACATAGTACTGTTGGTGCTGCTTTGCACCAGCTTCCATATTGCATTCTCATTATTTGACGGTAAGATATTCAATTCTATGCTTAGTTTGAATAGAACCCATAATTTCTTTTATTCTGTTCTTTGTATGGATTGAATTAGATCTACATATAAACCTTTTTCATAGTCGATATCATCACGAATAAAAGGAAAGTCACAAAATGTTACAAGTTAGTATAAACTTTGTCAGATCTTATGAATTGCATGTTAAGATGGTAGTTGCTTAAAATACTGGGAACTAGCTGTATGAATATCGCACGATGGAAATTTAAGATATTCTTTGGTTGCTTCTTTTCTTAGATCTGAGGAATGTTGTGTTATTGTACTAAAGAAGGTCGTCTCAATACTTTACTATCACACCGAATATAGATTTATCTTTCAAACGATGTCTTCTAGTGGTAGTATTAAACTATATTAGAACATCTATAAGATACTCTCTAGTTTTAAAGAACAAATTTAGCAATTTAAATGGTATCTATAAATTTAGTGAGTAAACATTTTTTAAGTATTCCAACATGCTCTTTATTTTTAAAACTTAATTTTATTGCTACAAAAAAAAAATATTTATTATTTTTCTCTATCTTTATTTTCACTAACTTTCCTTCCTCCATAGAAAATTGAAATGCTTTTAGTGCATTTTCAAAAAGCATATTCTATAATTTAGAGAGTATTTATAAACGTAAAGTAAAAATTTTGAAATATCCGAACAAACTTTTTATATTTATTACTTAATTTTAATACTCCCCAAAAAATATTAATTATTTTTTCTCATCTTTTATTTTAACTAATTTTTCTCTAAATTATTATATTATTATTTTTATATTAAAAATTGAAAAGCTTTGAATGTATTTAACTATATAGACTCTCTCTAAATGAAATGTAAGACTAATTTATTTTGTTATTAACAGTAATTTCCTATATCGACTTCTATAATACATCCCAATATCTACTTGTTTGACTATTGCTGAGCAATTTTTAAGCTCAATAATGATATACACGTTAATACTTTCATATTGCTAATGCATCTGAAAAATATTCAGGATTACTCCCTAATGGAAACTTTGAACTAGGCCCAAAAGCTTCACAATTGAAAGGCACCAAAGTGATGGATCCCCATGCTATACCTAAGTGGGAACTTTCTGGGTTTGTGGAGTACATAAAATCAGGTCACAAACAAGGAGACATGTTGTTGGTGGTTCCGGAAGGTGCTCACGCCGTTCGTCTAGGCGACGAGGCGTCGATCAAGACCCGGGTTAAGGTTAAAAATGGAATGTTTTACTCACTCTCATTTAGTGCTTCAAGAACTTGTGCACAGGAAGAGAGATTGAATGTTTCTGTGTCACCAAAGTCTGAGCCAAAGGACTGGGGAATGTTACCTATGCAAACAATGTATAGTAGTGATGGTTGGGATTCATATTCATGGGGTTTTTTAGCAGAATCTGATGAAATTGAGATTGTGATTCATAATCCTGGAATGGAGAAGGATAAGGCTTGTGGTCCACTTATTGATTCAGTTGCTCTCAAGGCTTTGAACACTCCCAAAAGATCAGGAGGTAAATAATCTTTCTTTTTTGTGAACAATAAATGGACTGATAATTAAGGCACGGAAATGGGACTTGTAGCCCGGCAATTTTTCCATTCTCGTTCGTTTTTTCTTAAGAAAGTAGGAAAAGGCCTACGTGGGCTAGCCTACAAAAGTCACAAGTCTGTAAATTTAGGTCCGATACGACATGACCAACCTCAGATTTATACCTCAATGCTAGATTAGACATGATTAAAGAAGAGAACCACGTAACGTATTTATCTTTCCGATAGAACTAAATGTACACACATCTGAATTGTATTCATAGAAGTCTTATGCTTAATGACCTTGATGCTGCAGGCAACATGTTGAAGAATGGAAATTTCGAAGAGGGTCCATATATATTCCCAAACACATCATGGGGTGCCCTGATCCCACCAAACATTGAGGATGACCATTCTCCCCTGCTCGGATGGATGATCGAATCTCTTAAAGCAGTAAAGTACATAGACTCCGACCATTTCA
>NW_019236216.1:0-2136 GCF_002742605.1 Olea europaea var. sylvestris
CTTAACCTGGAAAGAAGAATTAAAAAATTAAATATAATTATTAAAGAAAAAGTCTTAACAAAAGATAGTGAATTTTATAAATTATATTGTGATAGTTTAAATACTTATGAAAATTTTAATTGGCTAAAAAATCTTAACCCCTCCGCTGCGCACTCCGACGAAATGGTATCAGAGCCATATTACGAATCTAAAATTATGATGAACATAGTAGATGAAGAAAATATAATTGAATAATTTTTGAAAAAAGTAGAAAAACATAAAAAACCTAGTTATCCCTATTTACCTAAAAACACCACAAATGAAAATTTTGAGGATATATATAAAAGATTAGAAAATTTAGAATATAATCTAAAAGTATGAAATGCTCTATTAGATAAAAACCTTAAAGGAAAAGATAGGATTATAATTAATCCACCTCAAGATTTTAGAATAACTCAAAAAGAAAATAATAAAGGGAAAAAACATGAAAAAAATCAATATATGATTACAGATGTAGAAGAACTAGAACAAAAATTCTTATAATCTACTGGTGAAGATTATGATGAATATAAAAAACAGTTAGAAGAATTAACTGAAAAAATGAAAATACAAAGATAAATACTAATCTATCATCAAGTAGAAATATAAAAATAGAATTCAGTAGTGATGAAGAATATGATTATCCTTATGGTACTACAATACCACTTAAGGATGATATTAATCAATATAGAAAAACACAGAAAAGATACACTGAAAATATAAGAAAACAATCCATAAAAGAAATAAATCCAATGAAATCCTATAATGAACCAATCCACACAACATGAATATGGTTAGATCTAGACTGTATAGACAAAAATAAAGCTATTGAAACATGGATAAAAAGTATAGACTTAGCAATACAATTTAATAAATGGAAAACATATACAGTTTTTGAATTTATAGAACATACATTCAGAGGAATTGTTTCTGAATGGTGGAAAAAGTTACCAGAATCTATAAAAGGAAGAATAAAGTATGAAGATAATAGAACTGAAATATTAGATAATAGAAACACTTTAAATGATCAAAATATACAAGAAATATTAAAAAGGTTTGAAAAAATCTTAAGAACAGAATTCTTAGGAGATAGATATGCTTCTAATGAAGAAGAAAGAAAACAAGATGAATATAATGAAGGAATGATAGCAATGGAAAATTTAAAGATATGTGATATGTGTGAATTAGAAAGATACACATGTAAATTCGAAGAATTATACTATATATTAAATCAAGGAGATTATCAAGAAAATAAACCTATATTAAGATCTTATTTTACTAAGTTACCATACCCATGGGGAATTAAGTTATTAAAATAATATGAAAAATTATTATCTCTAGGAGAAGAGGAAGGAGTAAAAATAGATAGTCTTGGAAGTAGAATTGAATTTACAAAAAGAATGATAGACATATGGTGCAGAGAAGCTCTTAAGAGTAAAAATGCATATAAAATAAGAAAGAATTCATTATATTGTTACAAAGATATAGGTCAAGTCGAACAATTTGGATGCCATAAGAAAAAATACAAACCATATAAGAAATATAAAAGAAAATTCAAAAACTATAAAAAATTTAAGAAAATGAATTTTAAATCACACAAAAAATATTTCAAGAAAAGAAATTGGAATAAAAAGCCTAAACCAAGAAATATTAAAAAATGTAGATGTTTTATTTGTAATGAAGAAGGACACATTGCCTCTCAATATCCTAAAAAGAAAGATAGACAAAATATAAAAACTCTTAGGCCCCGTTTGATTGCACGAAATTTTCCATGGAACTTGGAATTCAAATTCCAACTTCCACTTTTGGCCTGTTTGATTGACAAAATTTTCCAGGGAATTGATTTTCCATGAATTTCTAGGTACAACACCTTAAAGCGTGATTTTCCACGAGATAGTATATATGAATCAAGAGATACAACAATCAGAAATAGAAATAGAAACCACTGAAGAAAATGAAGACTCTATAGAAGGTATAAATCAAGAAATTACCTTTGATATTAAAAAATAACACAGGAATCACTAAGAAAACATTGGACCTACAAGAAAAAGATGTATTCCATCAAGAATTCTTAGGAATATTACCAAGAGTAAATAAAACAATTGTAAGTATGAATTA
>NW_019236217.1:0-2136 GCF_002742605.1 Olea europaea var. sylvestris
CCTTTTGAAAGGCAGTTCAGGCCAGCAGATACTGGAAGAACATTTAGGCCGCAACCTCGCCGGCCAAATGTATGGCATTCATTTCAATACAGTGCAGGAAGAGCAATACCCTTCGATGAGATGACTAGGACCCAACAAAGACGTTTCCAACGAAACTACGGACGGATGATGAGGCAGCAACAAGGAATGCCACATCCTAAAGCGCCTAAACTACTCAAGGTAGCAAATAAAAATGTCCTAAAAAATAGTGAAGAGACCGGTACAGATGAATCAATGAAGGAACTGCCAGAAACTTCTTCTAGGAGATCAAAGTTTGAGCGGGACAGAAGGGATGAAGAAGATCCATATCTGCCCCTTGCTATCCAATTTGGTACGTTGCCGCCTGTAGTGGCCAATAATTACCTACTGGCCAATGAATTCAAGAATAAGGAAAAAGAAGAAGAGAGGGAAGACAAGGAAGAAGAAGCTTGCGTGTTGGTATGTGAAGAAGGCCAGACTTCTAGGGAGGCCTACAACGACGAGGAGGACGATGGGATGATAGACATTGAAGAAGAAATCGACCTAGAAGCAGAAAGGAAAAAGAGAGGAGTATCGCGCAATACTCTATTTAAGCAACTACATTAAGAGGGAGTTCGCGAAGTAGACTTGTTGGGGGAGCCATCTGGGCGTCCTTTCGATTTCTACGTACTGTACGGGACACCCAAAAGGAAGAAGAGAATGCCTCGCTCTGAAAAGTATGGGTCACCTCCAAGAATAATGCCCCCTCCCACAGGTTGAATAACTAATGAGGAAGCATTAGAAAAAAGTAAGAAGGAAGTTCAGGAGACAGAGGATCAGCATGATATACTGCACGTCAACTTATCACAGGGGGATAATTCGACAGAAAACAAGCAAGAGGTAGAAATAGAGGCTGTCGAAAAGGTTATTTTTAAACGGTCAGCCATGAAATTGACTAAACACTTGCGGCCATTATACGTTAAAGCCCGAGTTAACGGCGTCCCAGTGGCAAAAGTGCTTGTCGACAATGGAGCAGCTATAAACACCATTCCATCTAGGATGATGAAAAAGTTCGCAAAGACAGAGGGTGACATGATTCCTACAGAAGTCATCCTCACTAGCTTCAATGGAGGAGCAACTTCAGCTAAGGGAGTTATGCCATTGGACATAACTATAGGTACGACTACTAGGACCACTGTCTTCTTTGTAATAGATGGTCCTACTAGTTACAACGTGCTCCTAGGAAGAGATTGGATACACGGAAGTCGCTGTATACCCTCGTCGCTCCATCAATGCCTGATCTTTTGGAATGACAAAGGCGAAGCAGAGGTGGTACAGGCCGATCATAGGCCTTTTGTCGCAGAAGCAAACTCGGTGAAAAAGTTCATGTACGAAGGAAACTATGGACCTGTCAGAGTAGTACAAGATGGGAAAGAAACTCAGGTTGTTGCGCAAAGCGAAGAACCATTCTCAGTGGACGCACTCATTGAGATGTTCAAACAGATGAGGCCAAATATAGTGGCCCTGGAAGAGCCAGCAATTGGCAAAAGAATAATTAAGGAGTCTTGAATGGACTTTAAGTTACAAAAGCAAATGGCCGACATTCAGGCCTTCAAAGCTAGACTGATGGCTTTCAATAAGGAATGCAATGACAAAGCGAAGAAAGAGACTACCCTAAAAGCGCTGAAGGACAAGTTGGCAGTATTTGAGTTAGAGCAAAGCATTGGCCGAGAAGTCAACAAGGTGGACTGTTTGGAAGAGGAAGTACTTACAAGAGAACTGGACGACGAAGTGATGCGGATTGCCAAACCTGGATACGCTCAAGCACAAGACCCTCTGATCAAAGTAAATATTGGCGATGAAGGAGAAGATCACCCAACGTTCATCAGCCAGATGCTCGACCAAGAGGTTAGTAACAAATTAATCGCTTTGTTAAAAGAGTACAAAGATTGTTTTGCTTGGGAATATGAACAAATGTCTGGTTTAGATAGAGACTTGATGGAAGATAGGTTACCAACTAAGCCTAATTTTAAACCTCATAGGCAACCTCCTAGGCGTTTTGCTCCTAATGTACTCTCCGAGATTAAGAAAGAGATAGAGCGATTATTGAAAGCAGGTTTTATAAGAACAGCCAGATAT
>NW_019236218.1:0-679 GCF_002742605.1 Olea europaea var. sylvestris
ATATAATGACGTGGCAAATGAGTTAGCCCAAATGGCCTCAGAGTACTCAAAGGTTTTGAATTGGAAGTCTACTTGTGAGTATGTAATCATATTGCCTGTGACTCAAAGAAGGGCGAGAAAGATTGAATTTCACTGCATACAAGATGGAGATGCAATGGATTGGAGAACAGAGATTAAAAGGTTCCTTAAAGAACCTAATGGATGGATTAGTAGAAAAATGAAGCTGTGTTTGCTGAACTATATACTAATAGATGAAGAGTTGTTTAAGAAGCGCTCTGATGGTGTATTACTAAAGTGTGTAAGTTTGCAAGAAGCCAAGACGATCATGGCTGAGGTGCACGAAGGGATATGCGGAGCTCATCAAGCTGGCCAAAGGATGAGATGGTTAATTATTAGGAGTGGATATTTTTGGCCAAAGATGGGAGAATTATGCGTTCAGTATGCAAAGAGTTGTTTAGCATGCCAAAAGCATGGTCCAATACAAAGGGCGCCAGCACGAGAGATGGCATCTATTATTAAACCTTGACCGTTCAAGAGTTAGGCGATAGACCTGATAGGGAAGATTTATCCCCCATCGTCCAAGCAACATACTTTTGTTATAGTTGCAACCGACTATTTCACCAAGTGGGTGGAGGCGGTACCTTTGAAAGAGATCACCCAAAAGAATGTCATAGAGTTT
>NW_019236218.1:720-2136 GCF_002742605.1 Olea europaea var. sylvestris
CGGTACCTTTGAAAGAGATCACCCAGAAGAATGTTATAGAGTTTATTCGTGATCACATTATTTATAGGTTTGGAATTCCACAAACTATTATGGTAGATCACGGAACATCTTTGAATGGGGATCAAGTGAACCAATTTTTGAGCGAGTTTGGGGTTAAATTAGTAAATCCCACACCATAATACGCACAATCCAACGGGCAAGCAGAATCTTCTAATAAGATTCTAAAAAACATCATCAGAAAGATGATAGATGAAAATGCCAGAAATTGGCATGAATGTCTGAACTAGGCCTTGTGGGCTTACAGAACATCACCTCGGTCAAGTACCAAAATTACTCCTTTCCAACTTGTTTATGGACAGGAGGCCGTTTTACCTATGGAAATCAATGTGCAATCGATTAGAGTGTGCTTGTAACATAAGTTGAATGATGATGAGTATACCGAATCACAAGTTCAAAATTTATTGGGGTTGGATGAATTAAAGTTGGACGTCTTAGATAGATTGCAAGTTCAAAAACAAAGAATGACTAAGTTTTATAATAAAAAAGTCATAGCCAAGTCGTTCAGTCTGAGTGAACTAGTTTGAAAGACGATACTCCCTTTGGATAGCAAGGATCCAAAGTACGGGAAGTGGTCGCCCAATTGGGAAGGACCATACAAAATAAACAGTGTGTTGCCCAATGGAGCGTATCATTTGGAAGATTTAGATGGCACCAAGCACGTGAGATTCATTAATGACAAATATTTGAAAAAATATGTTCCTTCTTTATGGGAATGTGAACAGATAAAAGCATAATCAAAATATGTTGAACGATTAAGGATAACAAGGTCAGAGCGAAATACGTTCAAATAAAGTCATTTATTTTCAAACGTTCATTACAAAGATGCAAAAATACAAATAATGGATGCTCTACAAATTACAATTAAAAGTAAGCTAATCTCCCGATCGATCGCCGAATAAGAGAGTGGACTGGCCTCGCACCGCCTTCCTAAATGCATCGCTGCAATGGTGGGATCGCCGAGTAAGAGGGTGGACTGACCTCACCATCTTTCTAAATGCATCGCTGCAATGGCGGGCAAAGAGACTGAGAAGCACTATCAGCAAGTAAGGTGGCCCGCAAGCATCCCAAAAATTGCCTTCTATCATCAACTCCTTGTAAAGGATAAAGAGACGATGGGAAGAACTTCGATGGTAAAAACTTTGCTACTGGCCAAAAAATATTTCCTATACCTCCCACACCAAAGATGACATCAAGGCAAATAGTAAAATGGACGGACCAAACAATCCATTTTTATAGAAAGACGAAGGTTTCGGATCGGATTGATTGTCAGAGTGCCAAACAATGGCAGCACATTGGTTTCGAAGGAGAAAATGAAGATGAAGATGAAAGATGGAAAGTGCGAAGCATACGTACATT
>NW_019236219.1:0-2136 GCF_002742605.1 Olea europaea var. sylvestris
GGCCTTCGAATAATTAATTTCCGCATTAATTATGTCAGGTTGAAGAAGTGTTGGACAAAAAATTAACAAATAAAGACCGCACCAGGGGTAATTTTGTTATTTGTCGCGACGGTGTCGGAATGGGCCGAAATTTGGCAGGTTGATAGGAAACGACCCGCGAAATTGGACTCGAGGCACAGACCCAGGATCACGGGATTTTAGCTAAATTTCATCGTTTGGGCCTCCGAATAATTAATTTTCGCATTAATTATGTCAGTTTGAAGAAGTGCTGGACAAAGAATTAAGAAAGGAAAACCGCACTAGGGGCAATTTTGTTAATTGTCGCGACGATGTTGGAATGGGCCAAAATTTGGCAGGTTGATTGAAACGGCCCGTGAAATTGGACTCAGGGCACAGACCCGGGATCACGAGATATTAGCCAAATTCCTTTGTTTGGGCCTCCGAATAATTAATTTTCGCATTAATTATGTCAGTTTGAAGAAGTGCTGGACAAAGAATTAAGAAAGGAAAACCGCACTAGGGGCAATTTTGTTAATTGTCGCGACGATGTTGGAATGGGCCAAAATTTGGCAGGTTGATTGGAAACGGCCCGCGAAATTGGACTCGGGGCACAAACCAGAGATCACGGGATTTTACCCAAATTCCTTCGTTTGGGCCTCCAACTTAATTTTCATATTAATTATGTCAGGTTGAAGAAGTGCAGGACAAAATTAACAAAGAAAAACCGCCCCGGGGGGAATTTTGTTATTTGTCGTGGCGGTGTCGGAATGGGCTAAAATTTGGCAGGTTGATTGGAAACGGCCCGCGAAATTGGACTCGGGGCACAGACCTGGGATCACGGGATTTTAGCCAAGTTCCTTCGTTTGGGCCTCAGAATAATTTATTTTCGTATTAATTAGCTCAGGTTGAAGAAGTGCTGGATAGAAAATTAACAAAGCAAAACCGCACCAGGGGCAATTTTGTCATTTGTCGCGACGGTGTCGGAATGTGCCGAATTTTGGTAGGTTGATTGGAAACAGCCCACGAAATTGGACCCAAGGCATAGACCTGGGATCATGGGATTTTAGCCAAATTCCTTCGTTTGGACCTCCGAATAATTATTTTCCATCTTAATTATGTGAGATTGAAGAAGTGTTGGACAGAAAATTAACAATGAAAAACCGCACCAGGGGCAATTTCGTCATTTATCGCGACGGTGTCGAAATGTGCCGAAATTTGGCAAGTTGATTGGAAACAACCCGCGAAATTGGACTCGCGGCACAGACTTGGGATCGCGGGATTTTAGCCAAATTCCTTTGTTTGGGCCTCCGAATAATTAATTTTCACATTAATTATGTCAGGTTGAAGAAGTGCTGGACAGAAAATTAACAAAAAAAAACCACACCAGGGGCAATTTTGCCATTTGTCGCAATGGTGTCGGAATGGGCCGATTTTTTGATAGGTCGATTGGAAACGGCCCGCGAAATTGGACTCGAGGCACAGACCCGGGATCATGGGATTTTAGCGAAATTCCTTCGTTTGGGCCTCCGAATAATTAATTTTCGTATTAATTATGCCAGGTTGAAGAAGTGCTAGACAGAAAATTAACGATGAAAAATCGCACCAGGGGCAATTTTGTAATTTGTCATGACGGAGACGGAATGGGCCAAAATTTGGCTGATTGATTGGAAACGGCCCGCGAAATTCGACTCGGGGCACAAACCCGGGATCACGGGATTTTAGCCAAATTACTTCGTTTGGGCCTCAAAATAATTAGTTTCCTTACTAATTATATCAGGTTGGAGATGTGCTAGATAGAAAATTAACAAAGCTAAACCGCACCGGGGGCAATTTTGTCATTTGTCGCAACGGTGTCGGAATGGTCCAAAATTTAGCATGTTGATTGGAAACGGCCAGCGAAAATGGACTCGGGGCACAGTCCCCGGATCATGAGATTTTAGCCAAATTCCATCGTTTGGGCCTCCAAATAATTAATTTCCATTTTAATTATGTTAGGTTGAAGAAGTACTGGACAGAAAATTAACAAAGAAAAATCGCACCAGGGGCAATTTTTTCATTTGTTGCGACGGTGTCGGAATGGGCCGAAATTTTGCAGGTTGATTGGTAACGACCAGCGAAATTGGACTCGAGGCGCAG
>NW_019236220.1:0-2135 GCF_002742605.1 Olea europaea var. sylvestris
CGAATTAGACTAGCAATTCGTCAAAAATGAACAAACCCAAAGTTATCATGAAATCAAGAACCACTTTTCATTGGCTCGATTCCTATCGAATTAGACTAGCAATTCGCCAAAAATGAACAACCCCGAAGTTCTCATGAAATCAAAAGCCACTTTTCATTAGCTCGATTCCAATCGAATTAGACTAGCAATTCGCCAAAAATGAACAAATCCAAAGTTTCGATGAAATCAAAAACCATTTTTCATTGGCTCGATTCCAATCGAATTAGACTAGCAGTTCGCCAAAATCGAATAAACCCGAATTTATCATGAAATCAAAAGCCACTTTTCATCGGCTCGATTCCAATCGAGTTAGACTAGTAATTCGCCAAAAACGAGCAAACCCGAAGTTGTCAGTAAATCAAAAACCACTTTTCATTGGCTCGATTCCAATCGAATTAGACTAGCAAGTAGCCAAAAAAGATCACACCCAAAGTTATCAAAAAATCAAAAATCAGTTTTCATCGGCTCGATTCCAATCGAATTAGACTAACAATTCGCCAAAAACGAACAAACCCGAAGTTTCCAGGAAATCAAAAACCGCTTTTCATCGGCTCGATTCCAATCGAATTAGACTAGTAATTTACCAAAACGAACAAACACGATGTTATCATGAAATCAAAAATCACTTTTCATTGGCTCGATTCCAATCAAATTAGACTAGCAATTTGCCAAAAATGAACAAACACAAAGTTACCATGAAAGCAAAAACCACATTTCATTAACTCGATTCCAATCGAATTGGACAAACAATTCTCCAAAAATGAAGAAACCCGAAGTTAGCATGTAATCAAAAACCACTTTTCATTGGCTCGAGTCCAATCGAATCAGACTAGCAAAATGTAAAAAACAAACAAATTCACAAACCACTTTTCATTGGTTCGATTCCAATCGAGTTAAACTAGCAATTAGCTAAAAATGAATAGAGCCGAAGTTTTCATGAAATCAAAAACCAATTTTCATTGGCTCGATTCAAATCGAATTAGACTAGCAATTCGCCAAAAATGAACAAACTCGAACTTATCAAGAAATCAAAAGCTACTTTTCATTAGCTCGATTCCATTTGAATTAGACTAGCGATTTGCCAAACATGCACAAACCCGAAATTTCCATGAAATCAAAAACCATTTTTTATTGGCTCGATTCCAATCGAATTAGACTGGCAATTCGCCAAAAACGAATAAGCCCGAATTTGTCATGAAATCAAAAACAACTTTTCATCGGCTCGATTCCAATCGAATTAGACTAGTAATTCGCCAAAAATGAACAAATTCGAAGTTGTCGTGAAATCAAAAACCACTTTTTATTGGCTCAATTCCAATCGAGTTAGACTAGCAAGTAGCCAAAAAAGATCAAACCCAAAGTTATCATGAAATCAAAAATCACTTTTCATCGACTCGATTTCATTCGAATTAGACTAGCAATTCGCCGAAAACGAACAAATCCGAAGTTTCCATGAAATCAAAAACCAATTTTCATTGGCTCGATTCCAATCGAATTAGACTAGCAATTTACCAAAACGAACAAACACGATGTTATCATGAAATCAAAAACCACTTTTCATTGAGTCGATTCCAATCAAATTGGACTAGCAATTTGCCAAAAATGAACAAACCCGAAGTCACCATAAAATCAAAAACCACAATTCATTGCCTCGATTCCAACCGAATTGGACAAGTAATTCTCCAAAAATGAACAAACCCGAAGTTAGCTTGAACTCAAAAACCACTTTTCATTGGTTCTAGTCCAATTGAATTACACTAGCAATTCGTAAAAAATAAACAAACCCCAAAAACCATTTTTCATTGGTTCGATTCCAATCGAGTTAAACTAGCAATTCGCTAAAAATGAACAGACGCGAAGTTTTCATGAAATCAAAAACCAATTTTCATTGGCTCGATTCCAATCGAATTAGACTAGCAATTCACCAAAATCAAACAAATCCGATGTTATCTTGAAATCAAAAACTACTTTTCATTCGCTCGATTCCAATCGAATTACACTAGCAATTCGCCAAAAATGAACAACTTTGAAGTTATCAAGAAATCGAAAGCCACTTTTCATTGGAACGATTCCAATCGAATTAGACTAGCAATCCC
>NW_019236221.1:0-2135 GCF_002742605.1 Olea europaea var. sylvestris
AGCTATGTGATCGTAACCTACACACGTGTAAAATTGAATTCGATGAATTCAGTTATCTAGTCTTTTAAACTGACTTGAAGGATTTACTTTACTTTGTTTTGGTAATTCTTCTTCTATAAAGTTTGATTTTCATCATTTTTAGTTTTGATTGGCTTCCAAGAAATTTTTGAGTTGTCGAGCGAGCATGGCGAAATTCTCTTCAGCATCACTATCTTCATCATCCTTGTCCACTTCGTCAATCCGGAAGGCAACAATACCAGGTCTTTCCTCTTTCTTTGTGTTGAAGTTTAGCTCATATGTCATCAACACGCCATCGACTCTTCAAATTTGATAAACTTTCATGTACTTGTTTTCCTCAATGGAAGTTACTTTGAGTGAATCTTCTAGGAAGAGACCACAAGATTATTATTGATAATTTTGTCTCGGAGCATTTTTTCCCCCAGAGCTTGGGATATGGCATAGCAAAGTATAGAGGTCCTCGCAGAATTTGTCTATTTCATTCTCAGATTCTCAAATTTAGTTGCAAACATCTAGAGCTTTGACATCGAGGTTCATTCGTGAGCAATGTCAAGTGTATCCCAAGCTTTGTTCACAATTGTTGCAAATAGATATCAAACATAATTGATTGGAGACAATAAAAGATGAATTTTGTATTTAAAGCTTTAACATTTAGATTAGAGTCATTCGACTAGATGGATGTCCAAAATTTACATTTCCTTTTTTCTTTCAACTCCATTTTCTCTTCTAGTAGGTTGTTTTTATTCATTAACAATAGTATTCCAAACTTTTATATACAAAGGAATATACACTTTCATACAATTTTTTCAATAATTATTGAAAAACTCAAATTACCGATTAAGATAGACCTTACATGCGAAATTATACAATTAAAAGCAATAAATCATTTTTTAATTGCTTATAGATGGTTAATCAAATGATTTAATTTATCCTATGGTTTGAATGCCGCAAAAAATAAATATGAAAGCAATAAAGAACACCAACGTTATTGACGGAGAAACCTAACTAGATAAAAACTTTGAGATCAAGCTAGTAATCTCCATTAGACAACATGAACTTAAAATCCGATCTAGCCTAGCAAATTTCACTAGACTCACTGGTCTAATTCTTGCAATCTCCAAGATCTATTGGAACGTATTTCACTCACACCTGCTCTCGATCTTTAGAAATTGTCTATCTTTTGTGAATCACTAAGAACAGCTAGTTCTTGTTCTCTCTCTATGCTTGTAGTTCAACCTCTCTCAATTGTTAGTAATCTCTGAAAGCTATTGAGAAAGTACCTTCTTCGATGTGTTAAGGATGTGGGTGTTTTGGATTATGGAACTTTGATATTTTTCCTAATAAGTGGTTGTATGATCTCAAAAATCAAATTACAGAAATCAATTTATGGATGTGTTTTTAGACCGTCAAATAATGATACGGAGAAGAATTATAATGAAATGCCACCTTAAAGTTTGTGTAATGCCTTGGGTATTTATAGTGGAAGTAAAGTAGGTAATATGGGCTGTATAGAACTCTTGAAAACGTGCAGTAGAATTTTCAATGTAACACTATCACTCGAGCGAGATCTCAGTGACAAGTGGGCAACGATTTGTCGCTCGAGCAATAGCTCAACGACAAGCAAGTGACAAAGTTTCTGTTTTTGCTGCTCGAGCATGAGTTGGGCAATAGGCTAGAGTAAATTCAACGACTTTTTCCTCTTGTTCCAACTCGAACCTTAGGTTTCCTACTTCAACTATACAATATTTCCACCAACTTCTTGACTTTTACAACTCTTTAATTTAAGTCATTTTTGTCTAAAGAAATGCCAATACATAAAATCTTAACAAACTCTCCTTTTGGCAATGTATGGCAAAACTATATATTACAAGTCAAGGAACAAAAACAAAATTGTTCTACCCAAGTTCAAACTAAATATCTGTGTCCCACATTCCCTATTAAACCCATTTCCTAAAATCAACAACTCAAATACCAAGTTTAAAATCACATGATATAGGAAATAAAATAATTGAAACACAATCATAAATATGACACCTAGACTAAGACGTGATACTACTGCTAATCAAAACAACAACTAAAACATTAATATCACAAAATATCAAAACTTAAACAGCTGT
>NW_019236222.1:0-292 GCF_002742605.1 Olea europaea var. sylvestris
CGTCACGACGAAGTTGTGAGTTCAATCCAAAAGGGTCGCTACATTTCCAAAAAGTACTTATGGGCCCGAAACGGACACCGTCTTAAAAAGTTACGCTTATTTCTTCGAAGGTCGACAATCCAAGCGTTCCCAATATGCGAGTGGTCGTTCTTCAAAAAAGGGATCAGAACCCTAATACGTCATTACGAAATCTTGAGCTAAACCCAAAACGGTAGCTACATTTCCGAAAAGTACTTATGGTCCCAAAAACGGACACTGTCTGCAAAAGTTATGCTCAATTCTTCGAACGTCG
>NW_019236222.1:383-714 GCF_002742605.1 Olea europaea var. sylvestris
GACGAAGTTGTGAGTTCAATCCAAAAGGGTCGCTACATTTCCGAAAAGTACTTATGGGCCCAAAACGGACACCGTTTGCAAAAGTTACACTAATTTCTTCGAAGGTCGACACTCCAAGCGTACAAAATATATCAGTGGTCGTTCTTCAAAAAAAGTAAGAAAACCCTAATATGTCATTACGAAATTGTGAGCTAAACCCAAAACGGTCGCTATATTTTCGAAAAGTCTTATGATCCCAAAAACGGACATTGTCTGCAAAAGTTATGCTCAATTCTTCGAACGTCGTCAGTCCAAATATGCAGGTGCACGTTCCTCAAAAAATGGTCAAATC
>NW_019236222.1:920-1012 GCF_002742605.1 Olea europaea var. sylvestris
TAGTGGTCATTCTTCGAAAAAACTAAGAAAACCCTAATACGTCATTACGAAATCGTGAGCTAAACCCAAAACGGTCGCTACATTTTCGAAAA
>NW_019236222.1:1175-2135 GCF_002742605.1 Olea europaea var. sylvestris
GACGAAGTTGTGAGTTCAATCCAAAAGGGTCGCTACGTTTCCAAAAAGTACTTATGGGCCCAAAACGGACACCATTTGCAAAAGTTGCGCAAATTTCTTCGAAGGTCGACACTCCAAGGATTCCCAATATGCGAGTGGTCGTTCTTCAAAAAAAGGACGAAAACCCTAATACATCATTACGAAATCGTGAGCTAAACCCAAAAGGTTCGCTACATTTCCGAAAAGTACTTATGGTCCCAAAAACGGACACTGTATGCAAAAGTTATGTTCAGTTCTTTGAACGTAGTCAGTCCGAATATGCAGGTATACGTTGCTCAAAAAATGGTCAAAATCCCTCATACGTCACGACGAAGTTGTGAGTTCAATCCAAAAGGGTCGCTACATTTCCGAAAAGTACTTATGGGCCCGAAACGGACACCGTCTTCAAAAGTTACGCTCATTTCTTCGAAGGTCGACAATCCAAGCGTTCCCAATATACGAGTGGTCATTCCTCAAAAAAGGGATCAGAACCCTAATACGTCATTACGAAATCGTGAGCTAAACCCAAAACGGTCTCTACATTTCCGAAAAGTACTTATGTTCCCAAAAACGGACACTGTCTGCAAAAGTTATGCTCAATTCTTCGAACGTCGTCAGTCCGAATATGCAGGTGCACGTTCTTCAAAAAATGGTCAAAATCCCTCATACGTAACGACGAAGTTGTGAGTTCAATCCAAAAGGGTCGCTACATTTCCGAAAAGTACTTATGGGCCCAAAACGGACACCGTTTGCAAAAGTTACACTAATTTCTTCCAAGGTCGACACTCCAAGCGTACAAAATATGCCAGTGGTCGTTCTTCAAAAAGAGTAAGAAAACCCTAATACGTCATTACAAAATCGCAAGCTAAACCCAAAACGGTCTCTACATTTCCGAAAAGTACTTATGTTCCCAAAAACGGACAATGTCTGCAAAAGTTATGC
>NW_019236223.1:0-2135 GCF_002742605.1 Olea europaea var. sylvestris
TTTTCATTGGCTCGATTCCAATCAAATTAGACTAGCAATTCGCCAAAAATGAACAAACCCGAAGTTATCATGAAATGAAAAACAACTTTTTATTGGCTCGATCCCAATCGAATTAGACTAGCAATTTGTTAAAGACGAACAGACCCGATATTTTCATGAAATCAAAACCACTTTTCATTGGCTCGATTTCAACTGAATCAGACTAGCATTTCGTCAAAAATGAACAATTCCAAAATTACCATGATATCAGAAACCTGTTTTCATTGGCCGATTCTAATGGAATTAGACATACAAATTGTCATGGACGAACAAACACGAATTTATCATGAAATCAAAAACCACTTTTCGTTGGCTCGATTCCAATCAAATTAGACTAGCATTTCGCCAAAAAAGAACAAACTCGAAGTTATCATGAAATCAAAAACCAGTTTTCATTGGCTCGATTCCAATGGAATTAGACTAGCAATTTGCCAAAGACGAACAAACCCAAAGTTATCATGAAATCAAAACCACTTTTCGTTGGCTCGATTCCAATCGAATTAGACTAGCAATTCGCCAACTACAAACAAAACCGATGTAATGATGAAATCAAAACCACTTTTCATTGGCTCGATTCCAATCGAATTAGACATGCAATTTGCCGAAGACGAACAAAGTCGATGTTGTCATGAAATCGAAGACCACTTTTCATTGACTCGATTCCAATTGAATTAGACTAGCAAGTTGCAAAAGACGGACAAACCCGAAGTTATCACGAAAACAAAAACCACTTTTCATTGGCTCGATTCCAATCGAATTAGACTAGCAATTTGCCAACGATGAACAAACCTGATGTTATGATGAAATCAAAACCACTTTTCATTGGCTCGATTCCAATCGAATTAGACTAGCAATTCGCCAAAAATGAACAAATGCGAAGTTATTATGAAATGAAAAACAACTTTTTATTGGCTCGATCCCAATCGAATTGGACTAGCAATTTGCCAAAAACGAACAAACCCGATGTTTTCATGAAATCAAAACCACTTTTCATTGGCTCGATTTCAACCGAATTAGACTAGCATTTCGTCAAAAATGAACAAATTCGAAGTTATCGTGAAATCAAAAACCTATTTTCATTGGCTCGAATCTAATGGAATTACACTTACAAATTGTCAAGGACGAACAAACAAGAAGTTATCATGAAATCAAAAACCACATTTCGTTGGCTCGATTCCAATCGAATTAGACTAGCATTATGCCAAAAAAGAAAAAACTCGAAGTTATCGTGAAATCAAAAACGAGTTTTCATTGGCTCGACTCCAACAGAATTAGACTAGCAATTTGCCAAAGACGAACAAACTCGAAGTTATCATGAAATCAAAAACAACTTTTCATTGGCTCGATTCCAATCGAATTAGACTTGCAATTCGCCAAAGACGAACATACCCGATGTTATGATGAAATCAAAACCTCTTTTCATTTGCTCGATTCCAGTTGAATTAGACTAGTAATTTGCCAAAGACGAACAAACCCGATGTTATCATGAAATTGGAAACCACTTTTCATTGGCTCGATTCCAATCGAATTAGACTAGCAATTTGCCAAAGACGAACAAACCCGATGTTATCATGAAATCAAAGCCACTTTTCATTGGCTTGTTTCTAATCGAATTAGACTAGCAATTCGCCAAAAATGAACATACCCGAAGTTATCATGAAATCAAAACCACTTTTCATTGGCTTGATTCCAATCGAATTAGACTTGCAATTTGACGAAAATGATCAAACCCAAAGTAATCATGAAATCAAGAACTTCTTTTCATTAGCTCGATTCCAATCGAATTAGACTAGCAATTCCCCAAAAACGAACAAATCTGAAGTTATCATGAAATTAAAACCACTTTCCATTGGCTCGAATCCAATCGGCTTAGACTAGCAATTTGTCGAAAACGAGTAAACCCAAAGTTATCTTGAAATTAAAACCACTTTTCATTGGCTTGATTCCAATCGAAATAGACTAGCAATTTGCAAAAAAAGATAAAACCCGAACTTATCATGAAATCAAAAATCACTTTTCATCGGCTCCATTCCAAACGAATTAGACTAGCACTTCGCCAAAAATTAACAAACCCAAAGTTATCATGAAATCAAAAA